>NC_142529.1:11519616-11779616 GCF_964205215.1 Stylophora pistillata
TTTTTTCTTTAAAAGTTGTATTGAAAGGCTGAAACAGACTCTAATTTGTTTAAATGAAACTTTTTAACTTTATTTTGTGCGAATTTTTGCGCTTTTCTTCTCATAAATTTTTTTTTGCATGGCTAAAGACTAGCTGGAAATTCACAATTGGCGCTTCCAAAACAAGTTGAAAACTTCAGGAAGCTGGATCAAATAAAAGAAACTTATGCTTTCCTAAATACTCTTTAACCTGACGATGACAAACAAATGCAGCAAACCTCAAGAATGATTTTAGCCCATTTAAATTTCTACATCATTACTTTTATTCATTCAATTTTTTTGGAAAATTTTGAAAAAAAGTTCAAATCTTTGATCCTCAATAACCCTTTTATCTCATTTGTTTTCTTTTCCTCGTTATCAGGAAGAATGGAATGCATTACAGTAAGGACGAATAAATTTTCTAGATCTGGCAGAAGTACCACGTTATATTGTTGTATTGAGTGTGAGATTGAGAAATAACCATTTGACACTTTTACTGATGGTTTTGTATAAAAAACAAAGTCCCAGGCGGCGAACATGCAGCCGTTGTTACCATGGCAACAAGAGTAGTGCAACCTTTAGAAGGGCATTTTGGGCATCCCTTATGACTCCCTAACTGTTAGCAAAATTTGAAAGAGGGTTGAAAATTCTCATTTCCGAAGATGTTTGATTCTTACAGAGATTTGTTCTTAAAGTAACATCTAGTTCTTAAAAGCAACATCAAAACTTATGTTGACAGCAAATTAAGCGAATCTGGACCATTTATTTACAAAATATGATTACATAAGATCCATCGGACCTCTTTTAAATAGTTTAAAATATGCAAACATGGTTTTGTACCTTTTACAGTTAATCTATTAATCAAAAAATGGTCCTGAATTTGAATTTCAAAGTGAATCCGCACTGAACTTTTTTTCACGCATCCAGCCCGTGAACTATATCTCATTCCGAAGGAACCACTTCTCCTTTGCATATGGTCTTTCCCTCTTTTTTAATTTTTATTTTTTTGTCAGTAAATGGTTTTGGCTGAATGCCCGTGTATATTGTCACACAAGAGTCTCTAACTTGAGATTGCGATCCAACACCTTTGCTTTTATTTGCAGAAAGTCTCCATTAATTCTTGCTTCTTTCATCTCCGCTCTTTTTCAAAGAAAATATCCAAGATTGCATTTAGAGTGTATACTTACAGAATTTTACTGCATTCTCTAAATGTTTGTCTTTTTCATTCTGATTTCGGTACTTATGAATTACCATTTCATGCAAGAAATTCACCACCTTTGACACGTTTTCAATAGTCTATCGTTCGTTTTAAATATCAGCTGCTGACATATTTTTTCGTTAATTGAGCATTTCGGAGGATTAGTCTCGGAGAATTTAACAGATTAACGTATCGGAGACTACATTTGTGCTAAAAATTAATTCAGAAATGACCGAAATATTAACATTTCAGACGGAGAAAGCGGACAGTACACAGAACCTTATTTTCTCATTTTGTTTATCAATGCGTTTAAGTATAAGGCGGAGCGATAAATGTACTTTTCTTTAGAACAAACACCATTTTCATTCAAAATTTACGCATGTGCGGAAAATATTTGTCACGGAAATAAGTCACATCGAAAGAGGAAACCTTTTGCACGACCGATTGCAAACGACTATCGATCGTTTACGAAACGTCGATAACTATATGGCCATTAGCCTTTAGCGCTCATCAAAATGAATGTGAGTTACCGTGAAGATCCTCTTGGTTATTCCTCTTCGCTAGAGATTTATCATTGCTCCAGCTTGCCGACTATCAAATTCACCTTAACGGAAAGAACTTCTCTTCAGCTCGCAATCATCGTCGTAACTATCGCTTGTCCATTCACTTTTCTTTTAAACATCTTGGTGATTATAGCGATAAGAAAAGTTAGAGAATTACGAAAAACCTCTAACATTCTGATCTCTAGTCTAGCCGTGGCTGATCTTTCAGTTGGCGCAGTTTGTATGCCCCTGACTATCACTTTGGATGCGCTTATTCTTCGAGGAAATGCATCAAATAGCGTCATCTGCACGAGAGTTCTTGGTGCTACGCTGGCACTGTACACTGCTTGGACTGCTTCATATTGTCATCTGGTAATAATCTCTTGGGAGAGGTATGTGGCGATAGTAAAGAGGATGGAGTATAAAACTATATTAACGAAATCGCGCCTAAAGAAATATGCAGCAATTGCTTGGGTAACAGCGTTCATATCGATTGCCTCATTCTATGGATCAGCCGTTGCTGGTGCCGGTTTTGAGGTCCTCCTGTTCCTGGATGCCATCATTGTCCTTGGTTGGCTAACAGGAACATCAATAATGTTGAATTTTTATCGCAAAGTGTATCTAGAACTTCGAAAACAACAGCCATGTCATACCACCCAAGTAAGTGACCTGATCAAAGCCAGAATAGAAAGAAAAATTGCCCACACTGCGTGCCTGCTGACAGTTACTATTTTAATCACTACGGTTCCTTTATTAGTTTTCTTTCTTGCGGCCCTATTTTTGCCATTTTTTCGCAAGTATACGGTTTTTCGGTGGGCAGAGATCGTCCTTCAGATAAACTCTCTAGTAAATCCTTTGCTCTATTTTTATAGAAACAAACGTTATAGAAAATTTTTTCTTCAGCTGTTTCCATGTAAATGGAGCCAAAATGATGCTGTTCCAAAGGAAATGCAGCCAATAGATGACACAAAACGTTTTGCCACGTCGCGCAAGCGTTCCTTTTCGTCCTCTTGTGTTGCTGAAGAGAGCAAAAACATCCAACCCTCTAGACGCTCACTTTCTTGTACTGAACGGCCATATAGACGCCAAAACACAGGGCTGAGAGTGTCACACTTCACGCCGATGGAAAGAAGAATGTCACTACCATCTTTTGTAAATAGTGCGAAGGTACATGATGCTTTACAACTCGTCCCTCTGACTGTGACAATGCAACTGATTAAAGATACACCCAGAAAGAAGCTAGTGAAGAAAAATTACAAGCTATTAGACGATAACAGCAGCGGTAAAAGGTTATCTCGCAGAGAGAATATGAGATCAAAGTCACTGAATTGGAGTATCTCGTCTGTTGTGGAGATAAGCGCTAGGGGAAAAAGAGCAGAAACTAATTCTCAACGACGTAGTTCAGTGCCATAGGTTCTGTTATTTTGAAGAGTTGTAGCAAAATAACTCATGAAACAAAAACAGTTGATAGAGAAGCCAGGTTGAAATTTAATTTTTGTCTTTCGAAGGAAATGAGTTCACCAGAAAAATAAAAATCGTACGTAACGCCTCCGCGAATTTCGCTCGCCGTCACTGATTCGATGAATAACTCAACGAGGAAAGTAAATTTAACTTTTCAAACCCTTCATCTAACTCGGCGAGTTATTCAAGTGTGGGAAAGATTCAGTTGCTGCCATTCTTCCTGTCTTTTGTCTTCTTTTTTTTTTTCAAGGAATGTTTTCGCTACATTTTGACAAATGCACTAAATGGCTCAAAGTCAGCGTGCATTCTGAATCTGAATTTAGACAATTTAAACACTTCAATTCTTAACCCAGCATTAGAAAATTTTAAATTCTCGAATTTGATCGATACATGTTTACCACGTCTTGATAGAAATAGAATCCTAGCATTTGCACAGTCTAGGACCCTTGGATATTTCCTTAGTGTTGACCACCTTTTGCAGTCTGTATTTTGGCTATTGAGACCAATTGAAACAAGAGAGAAGATAAACCTATTTAACAAAGAAAAATTTTCCCCGAGTCTCGTTTAAAGAGCAAGCTGAGGAACAGCGACGAAAATGTCTGAGCATGTAAAGAAAGTTGGATTCTGAGTCTTTTTATTAGTGAAAATCAGGATAGTATTACACCTGCAATTCACAGTTTTACAAGACGAACTTTGCTCGCCTGGTTAAAAAAAGAAAAAAAAAACAATGTGAAAGCGGATCAGAGATCCGCCTGGCAATTAGTACCCGTAAGAGAAGATCTCAGTTCACGCCTAATAGAGACGATCGAGGTGTAGAAAATTAACCTTTGCCTTTGTTCACGTCAGCAGCGTACACCCATTAGGTAATGATGGGCAGTAAATTGACCAATCAGGGATCGCGCTTTACTTTGGTTATGTCATAATTGATAATAGTGACATGTCGTCGCGGAAACGCTGTGTTTTTTAATCGCGCTACTTTTTATCGTATGTACATTAACAATAAAGAAAAAACCCATTTTACACACTATAAAATTAGATATTGTAGGTATTATTAACGCAAACATTTGTAAAGATATGAATTCGACGACTGAAGGCAAAAAAATTAATTTGGGTTTGGGTAAAATTGTATCGGTAGCATTCGTTGTTCGAAAACCTTCGCGCCGGTCCATCTATCGCTCGACAACATTTCAGACTGTTTGTATTCTCCAAATTATTTCATTTGGAATGTTTAATTCAGTCATGGTGTTTGGGGAAAATGAATTAACTTACGGATTATTTTCTCATGAAATATGGGAAGCGTTTTTTCTGTTGAAGCTTTCAAATAATAGCGATCGGCGTAAGCAAGCTTCCATGATTTGCTCTTCAGCAAACACTTGTTATTTTGGTTTTCCTATAGTTGTCAGTGAATCTCCATCGAAAGCTATTCTATGAAATTCAAAAAGTGAAAAGTCCAGGGACCACTGTTCAGTTCCCATCACCAAATGAATAACACTGAAATCTCTATCTGCCAAAAAGCCTCGATTTTAACGAAAACAATGATAAATCTTAAATGAAAATTTGAAAAATGATCTTTGGACGAATATTCCATTTTACTTAATCAAAGCAATAAGTGATATTTATCTTTTTTGTTTGGTTCAGATAACTTAATCTTTCCCTTAGTCACCATCATAAAAAGGTTTGCTGGTGCTGGACATTCGCACGACCTCCAAAGCAAAAAGAAAAACAATAAGGTTCCTTTTTGCTTAAATGTTTAAAATGTTAAAAAGATGATTAAAAATAAACTGAGGGAAACTAAGTTCTATGAATTCTCCGAGTATAAACGTGTGTTATCTTCGCCAAATGAGTAAAGGGTTCAGACCACAGAATTACCGCCAAAGTGCAAAGAAGGGTTTTATGATATTTTCGATGACTCGAACAAATCTTGTTAATGCTGGGTATTCCTTCGTGCTGCAAATGTATGTTGCAGCTGGAAAACAAAGTATGAGCACTCGAAAGAGAATCACATCGCCTATATATGCAAATCCTTTTGTCAACGTTAATTTGTAAACACATTATGATTGGGATAGAAAAGCCGGAATGCACTTTAACGAAAAAGGCAGTTCCAAGCATTTTACAAATTTCATCGCTTGGATGAAGTAAATTGTAATATTCTTAAAAAAGATCGATCATTTATCCAGCCAAATTTATCTCAACGAAATTCAACATCAGATATCATTTTTTCCGAGCACTAATAGAGATCCTAAACATTGAGAGAACACGGCCGGGAAAAGTTGTTTCATCAGTAGCCGGGAGCAATTGATATGCAAATGTTTTGAGTGTTCTTACGCCGGAAACCTGATAGAAAGTGCTGTCCATCCCTCTTTAAACTGTTTTAATTTTCTATGGGTTTACCGATACAGCAAGCGGTAATTTTTTGACCAGTCAGAGCGCTTGTATTTTTTCAGTTATTTTATAAAAGCTAATAAACTATTAATTGCAGTCGGTTTTCGAAGTGTTCGAAGCCAGAACAGATGTCCGTACACGTCGGAAGCTTTATATGTCTATTTTATCAAGAAATAAATTATATTAAAGGTTTTAGGCGATTGATTCCTTAATTTATCACCGTTGCCGACCCAAACCAAAATGTAACCATTCTTAAACAAAAGCTATTTCATTTAAAATAAATATAAAAACTTGTTGGCTTCAAGGACAAAATTCCTAATTTACATTCTTTTCCTAACTCACGGTTAATTGATGTCTCGATCTCTTGTAGCTGAGTGGTTCGTGCAAGGATTTGATATCACAGTATTACAAAAATGATTTGAGCAAAACTTCGTCTAATGATTGTACGGCTGCGACAAACTCAACAAAAATGCGTTGCATAGGAAAGTCTTACTCTTGTCAGTGCATTTTAACTCACTATATGTCATAGCCTCTTTCTCCGGTTCTTATCGCATTTTGAGTCCGCTCTGCAAATGATTCTGTCCGTTCCAATATGACTGACGTAAGAGTTTTGAAAGCATGTTTCTCCGTGGCCTGTGTCTAAGCGCTAATACGGTCTCCAATCTCTATCCTCATAGACGCTTGGACTTCTGGGTTTTATCTTCCTCAAACGGTCTATACAGCAAGTATTTATCTGGCGTCCTCGAGTAGCATGGAAAATCCATTTACTTATGGGTTTATGAGTCCGCAATTCAAACTGACTTTCACGAAGGCACTCAGTTGTGGTCGCTATGGTAATGGAAATCACTCACATAATGGAGTGAAACGCGATGTTACAAGAGGGTTAGAGATTGCAGCATAATTGACTTTAATCGTATTTTTTAGACGTCACTATTCAACTAAACTGCTCATCGGGGATGCAAGCTGGGGAAAATTCACAGTGGCGTTAAGTTTTTCCAGCATGTGTTTAGAAGTTAACCACTTAAACTTGCAAATCTTTCTATACCTTTTTCGAGCAACGAAAATTAGACCAGTTATCTTGAGGTTGTTGTAAATTGTGTGTTGCATCAATACTTGCTTTTATCTGATATTTGCCCGTGGACTTGAACTATTTCAAGAAACAAACTGTTTGACCCGCAAGTTTGTGATCCCTAACTTAGAGAGCTTTGATAAACTCTTCAAATATTAATGCAAACTTGCTTTTAAGAACGTACTCAGTTATGGTCGCTATGGTAATGGGAACACAGATCAGAATCAATCAAGAAAGAGCAAATGGAGTAAGACGCGAGGTTGAATTGAGACTGCGACGGTACTGACACTACTTTTATAACAACCACAACCAAGCTCGTCATCAGGGTAGCATGCCAAGACAAAGAAGGACTGACTTTTAGTTCACAGGCCTCAATTTTCAGATCAACAGCTTCAAGCTGTAAGTCTTTTTCTGCCGTTTTATGGCAACTAAAGCTCGACGAATAAAATCGTTTCTTTTTTTGTACAAAATGTACTTTATGAATAATAGTTTTAACCCTGACCTCTGAATTAGAGATCCCTTTGATGCGGAGCTTTGATTATTACTCTGCAAATAAAAGTGTCTCCGACCAGAAGCGCGCAAAAGAAGTCGGTATTTTCTTTTGCAATGATAACCCAACGCTCTACCATCTTATACTGTACTTGCTACATCTTAAAATTAGAACTATGAGTCATATATTAGTCTTTTACCGAGGGTGTTTGGGCCAATCGTGAGCATGTTCTAAGCCAATCCGTGATCCCAGGTGCAAATAACTTGAAACTCTCAAATGGTCCAGAGATTCTTTTCTGTTATTTGATGTTTTCTATGTGTGTTTTACGAGGAAAAGAAGTCTACGTGGTTTGCGGGATTTAAACTTTTACTGGCAAAGAAATTGAGCTTTTTTAGTCTTTCTTATTTAAACAAGGGGGCAAACACTAGACACCAGTTTTAAGTATTTATAGAACTCTTAACAAATTCAGCATGTCAAAACCTTCTTGTCCCTTGTTAAGCATGATCAAGCGAAAGGCCCATCCTTAGCTCCCTATCTTGCTCTCCGAGAGTTTATTTCAAGTCTCTGCTGCACGACCATGATACTTACCTGCTAAAGTCGTGGAGGAAATGTCACCCTCCAGTCCGTTGGGAGGTCCAGTTCGTTGACAAACTTGTAAACCTCCGTACTTTACGCAAACATAGACAGCAGCTGCGCATAGAAGAGCAAAGCATTCTTTCTTCTCACATGGTATGGTGACATAATGCGAATAATATACGCAGTAATAAAAACCTTCGAGATTCTCTTGAATAAGTCTTTTAGTTTGTTTATGACATTCTGGGTCGGGCAACCAAAGGCTATTATCTACTGACTACTTTTCATTTGAAATAAGTAGGAATCTTATCATAAACCAAAACAAACGACAGCTTAGCAAGCTACTCGTTTGCTCCTTAAATCGCGTAATGCATAGTTATGCATCCATACTTGTCTTTTAATCTAGAATTTTTTTATCTTTTCAGTATACATCTAAACTGTTGTACTTGTCTTGGAAGGCAGCAATGACCCACAACAAAGTAGTTCTCATAAGATGGACGGTTGAACATAATTGTAATTTTACTAAAAGAAATTTAAGAACCAGCAAATTATTTTACACATACCATAAGTTAATATCGTAAAAAAATATGTAGTAAACTCACAGGCGGCCCAAACTCTCTTTGAGAACCACACAAGGAACACAATTTCCATATTTATAAGGATTTGTATGGGATTTTCTACAAGATATCCACAGAGATAGTTAAAAGTGAAAATATTAAATAAAAATGGCTCATCTTGTTCCATACGTGTGTTGTTTGCTCCTGGTGTCATCATTTTACCGATTTCACTTGATTTAAGCGGTTTTTTTTAATCCTGGTTTTCTACTACATAAAGAGAAGACAAGGCCGAACACTTCCTTCCGGACAGCCTGCCGAACGAAGTAAAAAATCCCAAGCTAAAATGTACCCACGGCCAAAAATCCACCGCAGAATTCAAGGGCAAAGGTTGATCTTTCATTTCAATTCTCTAGCCACACAATTTCATCCCGGCGATCGGCTCCAGGCGGCTCTTCGTGTCCTCAGTGAAACGCTAAAACGATGATAGACGTCCGAGCACATTTCAACCACGACACAACGACCGTTGGAATCGGCTTGGTAACCTCGTCATGTTGGCGAACCAAGACTCGCGGGGGTACTAGACCTCAACTTGTCAACAAAAACTTCTTCTACAACCCGGGGTCCCCTGAGGTCGAACCTAAAATGTACTATTGTCTCAAGCACCCAATTAAAACCGCGCAGCATCTTGTTTGCACGTGCGAAATTTTTGCAAAACTCTTAGGAAACCCAGGAAGAAATGTAGCTGGTCAACTTGTTATTTCTTTTCGATCATGTAAGTATTTGAATTCAGGGTTTACGTTGTTTTTTTTCTCATGTATGTATGTATGTATGTATATATGTATGTATGTATGTATGTATGTAACAACAACAACAACAATTTATCACTTCTAGAGCGCTATTTACAATGACAGATCAACAGCGCTTTACAATCAATCCTAACCCGCCCATCCCACCCTAGGGGAGGACATCCATCACACAGTAATCTCGTGCGTGGGAAATTAACGTCTCCTACCCCTTGTTGGAGACGGACCTCCATTTATTCGTCCCTATCCGAGTAGACTAGAATATCTAACCATTTCTTGATGTTATAGAAAGGTAGCATATTCTTCTCAATTATTTTAAGACCTTGAGTGTTGGTCCGGCCGGGGCTCGAACCCTCGACCTCCCGCACAACAGTCCAGCGCTCTATCCATTGAGCTAACCGGTAGGCGGTATGTATATATGTGTGTATGGATGGATGGATGGATGAATGTCTCCCACTCTTAAAAACTTCAAGTTTTCCAATATATTCGCATGTTGTAGTTTCTTCATTTCAAGCGATCACGAGGTGATGTGGTATTTTGATTTAATACTTCAGGGTAAAGTTGAATGTGGACCAGAGTCAAATAGTGGACTTTGCGTTTGAAGGTCACAATTTATTGATTACTGGCCAGGCTGGCGTTGGTAAAAGCGAGGCTGTAAAAGCATTCATTGGAAAGGCGAAACGTGCGGGAAAGAAGATCGGTGTGGCATTGCTTGTCAAGTGTATGATCGCGGCGTTGCGTCAACTGTTCATTCGTTTTATGGCTTATAAAAAATGAATGTATCTCCTCGGTTTCTATAGAGCTTTCACCGTTGACGTTACGTTTTTTCGGAGCCATTTCACAAAACCGTTCTATACGATTTTTATAATTTGAATTTTGTAAACAAGATGCTGCGCGGTTGTAGAAGAAGTTTTGTTGACAAGTTGAGGTCTAGTACCCCCGCGAGTCTTGGTTTGCCAACATGACGACGTTACCAAGCCGATTCCAACGGTCGTTGTGTCGTGGTTGAAATGTACTCGGACGTCCACCATCGTTTTAGCGTTTCACTGAGGACACGAAGAGCTGCCTGGCGCCGATCGCCGGGATGAAATTGTGTGGCTAGAGAACTGAAATGAAAGATCAACCTTTGCCCTTGAATTCTACGGTGGATTTTTGGCCGTGGGTACATTTTAGCTTGGGTTTTTATTACTTCGTTCGGCAGGCTGTCCGGAAAGAAGTGTTCGGCATTGTCTTCTCTTTATGTAGTAGAAAACCAGGATTAAAAAAAACCGCTTAAATCAAGTGAAATCGGTAAAATAATGACACCAGGAGCAAACAACACACGTATGGAACAGGGGGAGCCATTTTTATTTAATATTTTCACTTTAAACTATCTCTGTGGATATCTTGTAGAAAATCCCATACAAATCCTTATAAATATGCAAATTGTGTTCCTTGTGTGGTTCTCAAAGAGAGCTTGGGCCGCCTGTGGTAAAATTTGTTGATTAACACTAATTACATTCCACTCCTTCCGCTACCTTAAGATGCGAGGTATCTGGCCACAAGAAAGAGCTGGTCATTACATGAGGTGTGTGTAGGAATTTATACAATTTAGATTCCTATAAACAGGAAAAGTCT
The DNA here is from genome assembly GCF_964205215.1 of Stylophora pistillata. Lineage (NCBI taxonomy): Eukaryota > Metazoa > Cnidaria > Anthozoa > Scleractinia > Pocilloporidae > Stylophora > Stylophora pistillata. The sequence goes on from NC_142529.1 coordinate 11,530,327, forward strand.
GTAAATGAGCCGAGGATGAAAATGTTCCTTAATGTTCCTTGTCTGTAGTAACGGTGAGCAAGATCTTCAGGATTGTCAACTGGAACAACATTGTTAATTATGAGAAGTTGACAATTTGTCCATTTTCAAGACTTGATGAATCTAGTCAAAACACCAAAAAATAACAGAATGGCAGTCCTTTGGTCCATACCACATTTAGATTTTATTGCTCAAATTTTCTTCAGTTAATTAATAAATTACCAAGCCTAAAGTTAAGTTGATAGTGTAACATGCAATTATATTAAATCGTTATAGGGAGAAAAATCTAATTAGTAAAACCTTACATTGGTCCTTTCGTTTGGCCATTATATAAAACAAGGAGGCGGAATTTATTTATATGATGAAAACTTGTACCCCCTGATCTGACGAGTTAGTTACGGGATAGGACGTATTACTGTAATATAAAGATATAATTACAGCCTGGTCCTTTCTCTCAGTACAGCATGCAAGTTTGCTATTGCAGACACAACGTCGTAGTTTAATAGTACCCTAATACAAAACTTCACAGTACCTGAGTGCTTATGAATTAATTTTCGCTAGTCTTGTTTAACATGATTAAGTTGGTGTACATCCAATGACCCGTGTAGTCGGGAGGGGCTTGTAAAGTTGCTATCTGCTATTACAGAAAATCTGTTCTTCATCAGTAGTTTTCTCGATTTCCTTTCTGTTTGTTATTGATGAGATCAAAATCATCTTTTTTTGAAAAGATTAGCAAAACGTCAACTTTGGTCTGAACGCGTCAGTCTTGGGAATGAAATAGAACAGTCTCCATTGTGTGAGGTGGCGGCAATAAACACCAGCGGAGATCTCGCATAAAGAACCGGAATATGGCGACTTAGATTATTCATTATCTGTTTTGTAACTTCTTTTGATGATAGTTACAGTTTGGAAGTTCAGTCTTACTTGTCAAACCTCTGAAAGGAAGCTAAGGGAGTTCAGCTAGTAGAATTTCTTACAACTTCCGTTTTACAAAGTATACCAAAAGCAGCTTAAACGGAAGTGAAATGGACTGAATGTTTTTAACTGTAAATTTTATGAAATTTGAATTGACCTGACCGTACCGCTGTTAAAGAATGCATGGACTCTGTCATACCATCATTGAATTTCTTTACCTCCTGACTTGAAACCTCTTGAACAGCGTAACTCGATATACACCACATAAGGCGATCTCGAGAGCGTCTGTTGTTTTTTTGACACCTGCTTTTTGAACACATGCCGGAAATATTAAAATGAAAGGAGTCCCATACCAGCCTATTCCGCCGTCTAAGAAATAGGCCTTTGCAGTCTGTGCTTACAGATGTAGCAAGTTATGCTACAGTTCCCCGCTTTTTTCCAGACTATGCTCAAATTAGGCTCATTTTAACTCGGATGATTACGTAGTCATTAATCTGAGATATAGGTATGGATGGAGCACGGCACTTCTTCCTTCCTTCCTTCCTTCCTTCCTTCCTTCCTTCCTTCGATTCTTAACTTTTTCTAAATCCGCTGACCAGCGAATAAAGCGTTGACTGTCGCATGCGAACAAGTCAAAGCAAGGTTTATCCACGAGGTAAATTATTTCAATGGCAATGTTTCTTATTCGTGGATCCTTTATATAACGTATGATTTTTAACTTGAAGTTCCCTTTGTGAAAACTATTCAATGCTGTTCAATGGAAGTAGCACCCTGTCAGGATTGACCTGAACGTAACATTGGTACTTGGTCACATACAAGTCGCATTTAAGGCACGATTGTAAGGGCAAGACTTCAAAGTTCTTCCTCCTCGATTCGATTGTGAGGGAAAGTTGTCAAAATTTTCCTTCCACTTTTCATCAGTGAATAATGTCGAAATACAACTTTAATAGACCATTTTATAAAAGTGTTGGAGTAATTCATAAAAAGATAAAGTATAATGAAAAAAGTATTTTAAAAATAATCCTGGAACTGGACCCCCTGAAATATGTGTTACTATAAATGAGTCCATTCCCAGTCTTTCATTAATCACTATCCGACTTCAATGGCTCACAGCCACTTTGATTCATACTCGTAATACTCTCGTATGATAAAGGTGTCTTTGAAAAACATTATTGTAACTTCCCCTTGCTTGACGAACTGATTGCGTTAATCACAATTTGCTATGTTTGTTTGCTGAACTAATAACTTTAAAAAATTGGCTCTTGAAGTTTTCTTAACTTATAAACTATTGCTCTTGTAAATAATACAGCATTCGATGTCTTGTCTCAGATTATTAAACTTATATGTTCAATACGCTCTTTACAGAAATGCTTTTCTATGTGTATCGATCCGAGTTGTCCTTCCAAGATGGATAGCAATTAAATGGTTACGAGCTTTGCTAAATCATTTTATTCCGCTTCAGGCTCTTAAGGTGCTTTGGGCACTGGCCAATTTGCAAAATCAAATGTCACGTTGTCGCCCACGAGCATAAAGGGTACCCATTGAGAAACTTATGAGGCATCCAATTCCTAGCCGTGTGGAGGGATTCACTGGCCCTTTCACCGCGGAACAAATGTCTGTAGAAACAAGTCATGAACTGCTCTGTTACTGTGTCATCCAAGGCTCATCGTGCTGCTAACAATGAGCGAGCACCGGATCCTAAAAACGCTTGGGCGATTCCAATGACTCCCTCGGTTCTAATCTGTCCCCGAGTACTGTGGCAACAACTGAGCACCACCAGTTTAGCTCGCAGCCGAGTTTTTGAAATATCCGCCATCGTAAAACGGTAATCTTCTTCTCGAGGAAAAGGTGGGAGTAGGGAGGGGTGCTCTAGGGAAAGAGTAACCTTCCCTCTTTAAGCATCACCATATGCATGTGCAGCAGTGTGTATGAGGCTCACTTAGTTTATCGCTTGGAGTACAGCATACTTTGTCGTGGAGTTTCCAATCAAAGGTGTTACGCCACGAAGTCTTCCATTCATTTCCGCTTCCATCCTTGCACACAGCAATGGTGTTATGGTTCTGTGCCTTCCCCTCCCCTGTTTGACTGCAATAGTCTGGAGGCTGTTTTCAAAACACCTCGGAGTCGTCAGAGAGGGAACCATCCGAATCTTGCATGTCTTTGATAAACACTTTCCTCCTTCGTCACCAAAGGCTGAAAATGGCACTTGGTACATACAGGAGTTAGGGACAATAATGATTTCGAGCTGCTACGGTAAACTCGCCACAGGAGTGATGATTATCTTCTAACACAAGTGATGATTTGTTTTGAAGTCTTCAGCATCACGGTCACGCAAGACTGCGCGGTTATCGTAGTGAAGAGGTATCAGTTTGGTATCATCCAGAGATCGATCCTCATAATTCTGTTTGGGTAAAATAGCGAGGCAGCGGAAGCTCTCTTTGAAAAACTCATCTAAATCAGGGAGTTATCCGGTCACAATGTGTTTTTCAAGGCTCAATGTCTTTTCTGTAAAATAAATAGCTCCCATTGCTTTGAGAATCCAAAACCGTACATCATTTTTACCAACCAAAATGTACAGGTATGCGCAGTCTGCTTCTCTTCTAATAATATCTTGAATGCCACACCACGATTGTGGATTGCCTGAAATATGCTCTTGAACAGAGTATCGAGTGGCCATCAGGTCGGCTAGGCCGCTTGCCAGTCTCAGCTCTTCGACGTAAAGCGCTTCTTGTGACTTTTCGGAGGAAAAAAGTAACTTACTAAACAACTTGAAGGGGAGGGTGCCGTGCTCCTTAAGGATATTTGAAACTGATCATTGTCTTTAAGAGAACTTTGCAAAGTGTCGAGTTTTTCGATACTTTAACAAAGATACCAAGAGGTTCTTCAAAATGAGATTGTGACACCTTTTACACCGATAGATTACAAAAGCATTGAAGCTCGTTCAGGCACAGGCAGCCCAAGCTCACTTCTAGAAAAGCGGACGTGACTCTCAGTTTGTTGCGCAACGTTTTATATTCATAAAGGTTTGTAGGGGATGTGATCGGTTTGCCTTAAAAGAGAGAAAAAGATGTCTTGGTTTGAAATAAGATGGGCTTACCTTATTGCCTTGTTGTTTTCTTTGTTGATTCCTAGCGTCTCAGGCCAGTTTGAAGCGCTTTCGGCGAGTTAGCGCTATGTTGGTGTTCAACTGCTAACAGGCAGCCCAAGCTCACTAAAAGCGGACGTGACTCTTACCGTGTTGCGCAACGTTTTATATTTATAAAGGTTTGTATGGGAAGTTATCGGTTTGCCTTAAAAGAGAGAAAAAAATGTCTTGTTTTGAAATAAAACGGGCTTACCTTATTGCCTTGTTGCTTTCTTTGTTGATTCCTTGCGTCTCAGACCATTTTGAAGCGTTTTCGGCGAGTTAGCGCTATGTTGGTGTTCAACTGCTAAAAGAAAGACAAGGCCGGAAACCTATTTGAGAAGTGTCCGTCGCCCGAAGCGAATAATTCCGCCAAAAAATTACTACCAGTCTCGACTCCTCCAGAAAATCAAAGCAGAGATGTTGCAGTTCCATTTCCATTTCCCCGCTTCCCAATTCCTCCCACAGATCCTTCACTAGCAATGCTTTTATCTCCAGATCTATCGGCTTTCTAATTTCTAATTTAGCTGGTTGAAACAGTTGTGGGCCCGTTCGCCGATCGCACAGTATGTCGGGTAACAAAAATAAGCCCGTCGAGGGTAGCCAGCGGCCTGCAGTCGACAAACAAACCAGTTAGCTCCCCTGGTCCCCTCGAGAGGTTTTGTCAAGACCGCGTTGTTTAGAGCTTGGGCTGCCTGTGGTTCAGGTTGTGTCCAATATCCCTAATTAATAGGAGAACCTTCTTTTAAAAGGTATTTTTAGGCAATATCATTGTTACCGAGGGATTGGGAGCACGATACTAAATTTTTGCAGTTGGCTACTACTTCTCTGTTACTGATTTCTTTGTGAATTGCAAGGGCTTTCTCGTGATATTCTTGCCCCTTGTCATATAAACCAGAGCGTTGTGAAATGATCGTGAGGTGTCTGTAATCTGCTGCCTCTCCACTTCTATCTCCGGTATCCATTCTTATTGCCACCGGCCATCTTTAGATAGTTATCAGCCCTTGCTAATGGAGAGAAACAAACCTGTAAGGTTTCCATAAACAATTGCCTCTGTGTTCCTGTCACCAGTTCCATTTTTTATACGTAAACTTCCATCCAAATACACTTTAGCCTTGTCATATTGACCGAGCAATACGAACAATGCTCCTAGGTTTCCGTAGCTTGTTGCTTCTCCATCCCTGTCCCCAATTTTTGTTTGAATAGTGAGTGCTTTCTGCTGATATTCTCGGGACTTGTTATATTGACCAAGCGAATGGAGCAATGTTGCTAGGCTTGTGTAACTTCGTGCCATGTCTGGTATGTTGCCAATTGTTTTCATCATCTTGTTCGCTGACTCATAAAATTTTCTGGCCTCCATGATTTGTTTTGAATCCGAAGTATTTTATCCATTATCAAGTTAAGCCATCCGTTTAGGAAGGTTTCATCAGTCTTGGTTTAGGAGAAGTTTCCTGAGGTATTCTTCGGTGCATGCGTAATCCTTCACAGAATTATAAGCCTGGATTATTGTCATGTAGATGATTTCGAACATATCATTTGCCAATGAACTCTTGATAATCAAAGCCCTATTGCTTAAGACAATCAAATATTCCTTCATTAACTCGATGGCTTGCGACTCATGATTTTTGTTACGAGGGAAGCCGGCGAGCGCTAAACCTATAGAGGTGACTTTCGTGATTGCTTTTTCTGTTCTGTTCATCTTGATCTTCTCTTTCGTCAGTTTGAAAAATAAGATAGAAAAATTAGTGAAAGCTTATACATCTCGAAAATCCAAACTTGGATCGTCCATCAACGAGCAACATATCTTTGCTGTCTGCTGTAATAAAGCAGAACAAATTTCATTTAACCCGGTGATTCATGATTAGTTTACAGTAATTAAATTAAATTTTGTTAAAAGGAGGGAAGCCCTCCACAAACCCGGCCTACTGAGGGGGCCTCTTATACTTTTTACGAGAAGTGTGATCAATCGATTTCTTTTTTCGGGAATATAATCGTGATTTGATTTTTTTCTTATTCGTGAATCATGATCAAAGATGATAAGTTACTTTCGTGTCCACGTGAACGCATTTTTGTATTTAAACGTAACCCGCGAATGAAAAGCTGAATTAAGAGTGACTCGTGATCCCGGTTGTTTGGTGTCATGAATTTCCAGCTATTTTATTGTTTCAATAATGTACGTATTGTTTTTGAAAAGTATAAAAAGTATAGTCTGTCTTGTTCGTAATATTTTTATTGTTACGTATCTAAATTTTTCAACCTGACAAAGTCCAACAGCATGCGAAATGAAATGATGTCAACATGTCAAAATGCTTGTTGAAGCGTCATTGATAGCTTACACTTAATCGTGCGAGGCCAGGGTAAACAGTCGATGATCAAGTTTCCTAATATTCCGGGTGAAGGTAGTCTTGAGAAAGACTTGTTTTGGCGGCGGTGACTGATGTTTGGACAACGTCAGCGAAATTCACCTCTAGAGTGGAGAGGATGTTTTTTACCTGATGCTCGAGGTTTGTAGGATACCTTCTTATTGAAATGTCTACGTGCTTTTCTTTCTCAGACAGATACCGCTAAAGAATGGAAAAAAAGGATGCTACTTTGCTTATCGATATGTAAGCCAATGATGAGACTGCCGTAAAACGGCAGTTATTTTCCTGAGAATCTTTTTTTAAGCAAACTCAAATATAGTAACGGAAAGATGAACGAGGTATAATTAATGCACATGTGTTAATTCTGCAATTAACTATATCAAAGAGCATTGTATTAACAGTAATTATGCTTTACATTGCTAACAATGTTTCTATGGAAACATATGGTACTGGTAGACTACACGCTTCTTGTCATACGAGGGTCAATACAGAGGGTCAATACAGAGGGTCAATACAGAGGGTCAATACAGTTATCCTCGAGTAACTGTTTTCTTAAGCTTAGGGCTGTTAACATCTATCCTTCAATCTGTTAATCTCCCGCAAGGTCTGCACTGCCGTTACCGTAGCAGGTAAATGTGAACGCCCTTTTAAAGGCCGTTTTAAAACGTGGATTCTTAATCTCATAGATGAGTGGATTAACCAGACTGCTGGAGAACATAAAGTGTATACTTCTTATGGAGACTTTTTGCCCAATATCAAACCCTACACTCCATGTGATAGCGAGAAAAGAGATTGGAAACCATGTGATTCCAAAGAGAAAAGCCGTGGTGAAACACGTCTTTAAAACTAGTATGTCAGTACTATTGGAACTGCGAGAATTGAATCAGGGTGGACTCCAGTTTCATCAACATGAGTGTTTAGTGTTTCCATACTTTCTCTGACAGCTTTGTAGATTTTGATGAAGTAGTAGAATATCGCGATCATAAACTTGGTAAACATGCCTCTGATTAGAGCTGTGTGAACACTGGATTCTGTAATGCAAATACTAAGTTTCGGATGATATGATATCACTACCCATCCGCCAAGAAAAGGTATGGCGATAACAACTGCTACCAGCCAAACGAGAACACAATACAGCCGAGCTGCTCTTTTACAAGGGAATACTTTCCTGTACCAAGGTCGGTTTCGTTACCCGTAGGTAACGATTAATGACTATAAATCCCATCGTTATAATAGAGGTAGAGGCGAAAATAGTCAAAACTGATCCGGCCATCTGACACAACTTTGACTGAAACTTCAACATCCTGTATACAGGCACGCTATCCAGAATGGCATGCAAATCATCGCCGTGGCGATGTCAGTCGATGCCAAATTATTAATCAACATGTTGGTGGCGGTAGGTGTGTTGGATGAAGTAAAGCAATCATTTTAGTTTTAATTTTAATGTACACTTTCCTTCTATATCATTTTGCAAAGTTTGGAAGTATTTAGCGAATTGTTCTCTTATTTACTTTGGAAGTGCTCATGGTGGTGATTTCGAAGGTAAGATAAAAAAAGTCAAGTTGGCTTATTGTTAAGTCATTCCTTCGGTAAAAATATAGTTGTATTTCTTGAAAGGCCTCATGTAAACCACTCAGCTGCAGATGAAAGGGACATGATTAAATACTTAACGATGTTTTGTTACCGCGGATTATAAGAGACTTTAAGTTGGTGATTTGACTTTAAGAGATCAATTTTTGCGGTTGGAGAAAGCTGACGTTTCTGTTAAGATCAATTTTACTGCAATTATTTAGCTTCTTCACTTTTATATGACTCGTAGATGGATATTTCGGGTGAGTCTGATTAAGAACCATTTATCCATCTACAGTGATGGTCAGTGAAGTCGAAGCTGAACGGGCTGAGAGGTCTGTAACGCTCAGCTAGTAACCAAATCTCTCTTGAATTCTGAAGGAAAACGTTTGACAGGCAAGGTAATCGATATTTTTACCAGTTTTTCATTTTTCCTCACCTTGAGATTCCCTTTTTTTCGTAAAACTCCCTTCTGTTTGCTTTAATAAGAGGATTTGCAAACGATTTGAAAATGTACCTGATGTGATACTGAGTCAAACAATCAAAATTATCATTAGTCACTGGTTATCCATATTTTGAGTGTTTTACTATTGAAATAAATCAGAATCAGCTTTTTTTCTCAAGTCTGCTTTCCCTGTTAGGTGAGGGTCGTTGGAGATGGAGTAGCCATGCTCGAAAATACTCCGAACAAGTTGAGAGATCATAGCCAGCAAATATCTATAGAAGCGCCAGAGGTACCGGGTTTGAGCGCAGACTAGGTTGTGGTAGTTGGCTTTAATACAAATACTTCGTGTAAATGCAAACAAAATACTCAGAAATTCTTTCGATAGTACAACATTTTCTTTTGGGTGATCAACCTCTTGCTTTTCGGAAAATGCATTTACACCTACGTCGCTTACCAGAACAAATCTTCCAAACAATAGACAAACCGAGCTCATCCAGCATTGTTAGAAAACCTTTCCAGGCAACGAAAAAATCGGATACAGCTTGCAATCAATGAAATATTAACTTTAGAATTTGTATTAGTGATAGGGAAAGGGAACTCGAATTTAATAACGAAATATCAGAAAAAGTTATTAAGGGGCAAAGCGATCGATATCATTAACGAGATTTTCAGTTTCATCCATCTTTCCAATAAAACAGTAAAACCTTTCTTCTTTTCTTTTGTGAGATTTATCTCTGTTCTATTGAGATATGTTACTGCATTGCTAGCGCTGACGCAAAGATTTGCGGAAGGATTTGCGAAAGGATTTGCAAATTCAAGCGCTCATAGTTGGCTCTTAAGGCTTGAACTTGTTATCCTCATGGCGATTTGTGATTATGAACAGAACTTTAGACTGAAACCTTTAATAGAGCACCTTTCTGTCAAGTGAGCCAATGTAAAAGCATGGTTTCGGAGGGAAAATGTTCCTAGAAAGGTCGAAGTGACAAGATGTCTACTAGATTGTGTCGAACACTAGCTGACATTGCATCTCAGATTTCTTCTCTAATTCTAGCTGATTCTGAAATGACTTTGGTCCTACATAATTTGCCATAGAGGAAATAAAACTGAATCGAGATTAAATTTAATTTTGCAACTCATCAGTCAAGAAGAATATAATGCTGAGTTTCCTTTCGGCAACAAAAGTGACATTGAGTTCTATTAACGAGGTTCTAGATGGGGTTAACTGACAAGTGACAAATAGCCAAATTTTAACTAACAGCTGAAAAATCGCTGAAGATTTAACTGACAACTGATATTTGTGGTGGGCTTTTATTGACAGCTGACGAAAGACCGGATGGCTCTAAATATCCTTAAAAACTGGATGTAAAATAAGGACAGTTGATTTAGTTTGTCCAATGAAAGAACGTTTTTTTATTACATATCAGTATGAGCACGCCAGAGTGTCGTACTTCGTTAATAATTACCGCATGGACCATCCACATTAAGGTCATATGTCACCACAGGCATCTCAAGGCTCACGTCTCGAGGTAAAACGAAAGATTATTTTTTGAAAGCGTCACGCATTGTATGACGCAGTGTTGAGTTTTTTCCTGTAACAGGAAAAACAGCGATGGCAAAAGCAAGCCCAAAACGGCGGAAATCGCCATAAAACACAACGGACACACAAGAAGTGAGTCAGTTTTATCAATCTTAAGTGTAAAATGTTCATATTTCAGATGGCTGTGTCTCAAAAGGACTGGGAACTACCGAATTCACGAATTTGATTGGCTGAAATCAATATTGAAGGCGGTGTACACTTTCCCATCTAGACCGGTATCTAGACCGGTCTAGAAAAAAAAGGTACAAAGAATATAAAAAATTGGCATGTGAGACACAGCCATATAATGAATATCTTATTAACCGAGCCAGGTCGGTCTGTATGGGAGAATCTTGATTTCGGTCGCTGGTACAGACCTCACTGCCTTCGGTCTGTACTGGCGACCTCGATCAAGACTCTCCCATACAGACCTCCCGCTCGGTTAATAAGAACTAGATATTTAATGTTGTAAATGACCTATATTTCGTTGCCTATACGATTCATTATTACGCATTCAAATTCTCAACGGTTCCTGATTTACTTAACATCGCGCCACACAACATCTTGAAAGCGTCAAAAAGTAATCTTTCGAATTTCTTCGAGATGTGAGCGTGGGACGCCTGAGATGCCACATATCAATTATATGATCTTTGATACGCGACTCCATCGTCAGCTTACAAGATGGCCGTCAATGTGGGTTTTTAAAAGTTGTTGTAAGGTTTTATTATGATCGGAATGATTTGGAAACGGCATTTGAGGGTCACAGAAGCTGCTTTCCTACTAATGGTGTTAACACCGTACTGGCGCCGAAAAAGCACCTTATTTCGTTCCTTGGTCCAAAAGAGTTGTCCAGTAAATATAGCCTCGGAGGTTCTGATGTGAAACTTTATCACATGGTTCCGAAATCAGAAGGGAAGAGCGACAAGTTTGCCTTAACTACGGACGAGCAATGGGATCTGTGGCTTCCGACCATGCTGGCTGAAACAGGAAACGAATTAAACAGTACGTAATGGAATGGTCAGGTACAAGGCATTGATATAAATATATCAGTTGAAATCGAGTTAAAAGCCTACTCTTTAGTACATGTATAGACAGGGTCCATTAAGCTAACATCGAGACTCCGTGGTACTGTGTCGTTCTTACAAGTCCTTGGAAGTCTCTATAACAGTTTTTATAGCAGAGTCCAAAGCATGGAGAAAGCACACATGTTTCTTCCAGATGCGTAGACAAAGTATCGTATGCAAATAACAGCATCACAAAGACCGCTCCTGAGGTTAAACAAAGGCACAGTATAAAGGAAACCACAGGAATCAATGGCCCTGAAAGAACTGCGTCTAATAAAACTCAAGTCTCTCTTAAACGTCTCGAAGAAGGAATGCGCCGCCTGCACAACGACATAGCTTCAATCAATATAACGACATTGAATTGGGCACATTACTCACAATCGAGTGGAGAATGTGCACGCAGTGTCTCATTTTAAACATGAGACCTCCACCGCATTGCAGTATTCCCAAGACTTTGGAATGATAACCAAGGAGTCGTTAAAGAGAGTGAACAAATGGGCTGCCAAGTATTTTACTCATGAAACTTCCTACTACCTGTCCTTCAGATCAGCTCGGAGTTTGCAAATTTCAACTTCAGTTATGCGACCTCTACCTTTAGAAGAAATCAACCCCGTAACTGACAGTGCTATAAAAGAATTTGCAGAGAGTATCGTCCGTTGAGGGAAAGGACAGTGCGGGAGGAAACTAACAAGGAGAAAGCAGAGGCTTTACCACCGGCCGTCTACGCGAAGCAACAAGATTTCACCAAAGGGGACTTGTAGGTGGGACTAGGGAACGACTTTTAACTCTGGAGATCAGCCAGTAGGGCGTAGCAGCGTCAAAGGAGCCGTTCAAGCTACTTCGGAAGGTGGCAATGTGACAGATGTCACTTTTGTTGATGGCTGTATCGTTGCTGAGGAGCGAACGTATGTAGAAGAATATGACACGTGCTCAGAAAACGACCATTCTGACCGATATCCGTGTACATGTTCGCTTCAATTTCTAAGGTACGCTAAGAGTAGATGTCTTTGATAGCCTAATTGAAAAGAAGACAACAGAACATTCTTCTCTGATCATTTCATCGGAGCCAGTCGCAATTGAGGCAACAAAAAATAAAACTTACGATCTTCTTTCCAACATCTTGACCGGCTAAGTGGTTGAAAAGAAATGTTAGTGTGCAGAAGACTTGTAACTCACTTAAAAACCCTTCAAGCAAAGACTGAAAGTCACTTGGAAGATCTTGGAATTATTTTATTCCAGAATTGAGAAAAAAGGATTCTCCACGTTTCAATTTTTGACTTAATTTTCGAGTTTACGCTATATGTGCCTTTTTAGCCAAAAATAGGGTCGGAAAAAGTGACGAACTCGCCAATTTACTTATTAACAGTCATTTAACTGATAAATGGCCTAACACCTAACTGAGAACTGATAAATGGCCGAATTTTAACTGACAAGTGACAATTGTAACCCCGCATCCAGACCCCCAATTACGTGTTAATCTTTTCACATCAATTTAAGTAAGTTTTGCTATCTACGCTGCGGCCTGTATTTCTCCTGAATGCTCGCGTCTTGCTTCATTCCTTGCTTGATAATCATCCGTATTCGCGTTACCATTGCAACCGCATTGAAGAGCTCTCTTAAATGCCCGTTTAAACCGCGGATTCATAATGCCATAGATAAATGGATTTAGCAGACTGCTCGAGAACATCAAGTAAGTACTTGCTGTGTAGACCTTTTGAGGAAGATCTGTCCTTCTTGCAGCGAAGAAGGAGATCGGAGACCATGTTATAAAAAAGGCACAAGCCACGGTGAAGCATGTCTTTAAAATGTTTATGTCGGTGACATCGAAGCGGCGAGAATTGTTTATGGTGCTGACACCATTTTCTTGATCATGAGAATTGAGATTTTCTGTACTCTCTTTCACAGCTTTGTAAATTTTGAAATAACAATAAAATATTGTCATCATGATCCCGGTAATAAATGTGCCCACAATCAATGATCTGTATACACTGGACTCTGCAGTACAAATGCTAGCTCTTGTATTATACGATACCCCAACCCATCCGCCAAGAAAAGGTATGGCGATAACAGTTGCTACTAGCCAAACGAGAACACAATATAGCCGAGCAGCTCTTTTACCAGGGAAAACTTTCCTGTACAGGATTGGTTTCACTACCTGTAGGTAGCGATTGATGGCTATCAATCCCATCGTAAATATGGAAGTATAAGCCAAAATAGTCAAAACTGATCCAGCTATCTGACACAACTTCTGACTGAAAATCCAAGATCCTGTATACAGGCACACTATCCAGAATGGCATGGAAATCGTCGCCATGGTGATGTCCGTCAATGCCAAATTATTTATCAACATGTTGGTGACGTTATGGAGCCTGGAGTCTTTATTGATAACAAACACAACAAGCAAGTTACCGAACATGACTGAGAGGCCCATGAGAAGAGCTAAGGAGACCTCGAAACCAATTTCCGCACTAGAGCGATCAAGAGGATCCTGAGAAGATGATTTCGACATGGTCGTCAGCTTCTGAAGTTACGCTCGAAAAAAACCACCTCTTTTAATGATGTCAAACTACATTAAAAACAAACAAACAAATAAACAAACAGACAACGACTCCAGCTGTGTTAAAGGAAATGTTTGGATCATGAGAGCTAAAGAAAAACGAATGAAATTGAAGACTTTTTGCACTACTATTTGAGCGGAAGTACAATATTATTTCACTAATTCGAATTGAAATGGTAATTCAGTTAAAGACGCGCACTGAAAGGCTATCGTAACTACGAATATCCTTTAAATACCCGAAAAACTCGCGTGGGATCTGTTCCCGAAAATATTGTAATCGTTACAAGAGTAAATCAGTTTAAATCATATTTTGTGCGATTTGAAGTCAGTCTTAGTATACGTTAAGACAACTACTCAAATCTGTGTCGTTAGCTGGTGATGGATATTTAACTCGTCACTTCGCGTCTTGGTAAATATCAACTACTAGCCACTTTCACTTAGGTAAACGATTGTTAGTAAATATCCGCTTTAAAACAGCACGTCGTGGCTGGATAGAACTTGAGGAAAAAAATATTTGCTGCGAAAAAAAATACTAATGAAAGAAAAAGAAACCTGAGAACTTACCTGTACAATTTGACTAAGGTTAGAAATCATTAAATCATCCGAAATTCTGTACCTGGTAGAGTCATGTTATATGTTTTGGATTTTTTATCGTGGACCTGATGAACTAAATTTCGCTTTGAGTATCCCTCACGGTATAAATTTATGTTTGAGCTACATACCTGGGTAGATATCAAAGTTTTGCAGTAAGCCAGAGATGTAAAATATGCTGTTCGTGCCGATGAAACTGCCAAGTGGACATTCAAATCTTAAATGGACAATTTTCTTCATTTACCTAACACTCAGGGCTTTTCGCCATCCTTTGAAGCATAAATCCAGCCATTCACACGTGGAAAGAGAACAACTATTTTAGACTTCTGAAAAGTATACTTACTGATCTACCTTAATCGCCGAGCTAAGTGTGTTGGATGAAGAAAAGCAATCATTTTAGTTTCAAATTTAACTTACACCTTCCTTCTATATCATTTTGCAAAATTTGGAAACATTTAGCGAATCTTTTACTTGTTTACTTTGTAAGTGCTCTTGGCAATGATTTCAAAGGTAAGATAAAAGAATTCAAGTTGGCTAATTGTTGAGTCGTCCATTTGGTGAAAATAAAGTTGTATTTTTAAAAAGGCCTTGTGTGAACTGCTCAGCTGCAAATGAAAGAGACATGATTAAATACTAAACGTTGTCTTCTAGCGCGGATTATGAAAGATTTTAAGTTGGTGGTTTTATGTTTAGGGATCGATTTTTGTGTTTGGAGAAGGCTGACGTTTCTGTTAAGAACAATTTGCTGCAATTGTTTAGCTTATTGAGTTTTATTTGGCTCTAGATGGAGATTTCGAGTGAGTCTTGTTAAGAAGGATTTATCCATCTACAGTGATGGTAAGTGAATTTGAAGTTGCACGGGCTGAGAGATCTGTGACGGCAAGCTAGTGATCAAATCTCCCTGTTTTCTGAGGAAACGTTTGGCAGGCAAAGCGATCGATAGTTTTACTAGATCTTCATTTTTGTTCACTGCGAATTTCCTTTCGTAAAACTCTATTCTGTTTGTTTTAATATGAGGATTTGCCAGGCGATTTGAAAATGTACCTGATGTGATACTGAGTCAAAATTAACATTTAGTCACTGGTTACCCATATTTTGAGGGTCTTTCTATTAAAATAGGTCAGAATCGGCTTTTGTTCTTAAGTCTGCTTTCCTTATAGGTGAGGTTTGTTGAAAATAATGTGGCCGTGCTCGAAATCCCTTCGAAAATCGTGAACTAGCTGAGAGATCATAGCCAGCAAACATCTGACAGAAGTGCCAGAAGTACCAGGTTTCAGCGCAGAATATGTTGAGGTAGTTGGCTTTAATACGAATACTTCGTGTAAATGCAAACAAAATGCTTGAAAATTTTTTCGCTGGTATAACGTTTTGTTTTTGCTGTTCTCATCCTCTTGCTGTTCGGAAAATGTATTTACATCTTCGTCGCTTACCAGAACAAATATTCTAAACAAAGGACAAACCGAGCTCATCCAGCACAATTAGAAAACCTTTCCAGGAAACGAAAAAATTGGAAAGGTTCCTAAATCTCTTACAGATTCTGGAAGAGATATTAAAAACCTGTAACTCATTTGTTCATCAAAATGCACGCCGATGATAAAATGAAATGATAAAACTGAAAAGGCTGATGGAGATATTTAGTATAAGACCTAAACCATATTCATACTTTTTGGAAGATTCGTCGTGCACATCCAGGAAAGATGAATTCATTTCGTGAAACTAACGCATTCTTTGCTAATAAAGCAAAGGAAAAGCAAGTTTAGAACCCCTTTGATTTTCCTATAACATTTTTAACCAATTCGACAGATCCAACCGGCCAATCAAAAAAAAAAACGGTTTTTGATTGGTTAACGCAGTATTACAACAGGTATATTTTAAAATCGCTTTGCAGATCCTCGTGTTAAAGCAAACAGACTGAAGTGAGTTTTACGAATATAAAAGGGAAATTCAAGGTGAAGAAAAATGAAATTCTAGTAAAGATATCCATCGCTTTGCCTGTCAAACGCTTTCCTTCAAAATTAAAGGGAGATTTGATCATCAGCTGGCCATCATAGACCTTTCGGTCTGTGCAATTTTAACTTCACTGACCATCACTGTACATGGATAAATCTTTCTCAATCAGACTCACTCGAAATCTCCATCTACGAATCATATAAAACTCATTAAGCTAAGCGATTATAGTGAATAGTTCTTAGCAGAAACGTCAGCCTTTTCCAACCGCAAAATTGATCCTTAAACATAAATTTGCCAACTTAAAATCTTTCATAATCCTCGGCAGAAAACAACGTTTATTGTTTAATCATGTCTCTTTTATTTGTAGCTGAGCAGTTCACATGAAGCCTTTTTTTAAAAATACAACTATATTTATGAATGAACGACTTAAAAATGAGCCAACTTTCCTTTTAGTTAATCTTTTCTTTGAAATCAGTACCATGAGCACATCCAAGTAAACGATTCGCTAAATACTTCCAAATTTTGCAAAATGATATAGAAGGAAAGTGTAAATTAAAATCAAAACTAAAATGACTGCTTTCCTTCATCCATCACACTTAGCTCGACGATTAAGGTAGATCATTAAATAGGTGTTTTAAAAGTCTAAAATAGTCGTTTCATTTCCACCTGTGAATGGCTGGATCTATGCTTCAAAGGATGACTAAAAGCTCCGAGTGTTAGGGATATGATGAAAATTGTCCATTTTAGATTTGAATGTCTAGTTGGCAGTTTATTCGGCACGAACAGTACGTAGGGCTGACAAAACCATATTTTATATCTTTGGCTAATTGCAAAACTTTGATATCTACCCTGGTATGCAGCACAAACATAAGTTTATAGCATGAGGAATACTCATAGCGAAATTTAGTTCATCAGGTCCACGAAAGAAAATCAAAAACATAAAACATGACTCCTCCAAGTACTGAGTTTCGGAATGATTTAATTAATTCTAACCTTAAACGATTTGTTCAGGTTTATTGTCAGATTCTTTTTCTTATTTTCTTTCGGAGCAAATATTTTTCCCTCAAATTTTATACCCAGTCACGACGTACTGGTGTAAAGCGGATTTTTACCAACAATGATTTACAGAAGTAAAAGTGGCTAATGATGGATGTTTACCAAGACGCGAAGTGACGAGTTAATTATCCCCCACCAGCCACCAACACAAATTTGAGTGGTTGTCTTAATATACACTAAGACTAACTTCAAATCGCCCAAAATATGATTTAAACTGATTTACTCTTGTAACGATTACAATATTTTCGGGAACAGATACCACGGGAGTTTTTTGGGGATTTAAAGGTCGTAGTTTGGATAGCCTTTCAGTGCGCGTCTTTAATTGAATTCTCATTTTAATTCGAATTAGTGAAATATAATTTTATTTCTTTTCCTATAGCCCTCGTGATCCAAACATTTTTCTACCACAGTTTGACTCGTTGTTAGCTTGTTCATTTATTTGTTTGTTTTAATGTAGTTTGATGTCACCAAAAGAGGTGGTTTTTTCCGAGCGTAACTTGAGAAGCTGACGAACATGTTGAAATCATCTTCCCATGATCCTCTTGATCGCTCCAGTGCGGAAATTGGTTTCGAGGACTCCTTAGCTATTCTCATGAACTTCTCAGCATGTTCGGTAACTTACTTGTTGTGTTTGTTATCAATAAAGACTCCAGGCTCCATAACGTCACCAACTGATTATAATTTTGGCATCAATTGACATCGCCATAGCGACGATTTTGCATGCCATTTTGGATAGAGCAGTGAAGCAGTCGAAACGTCGCTATCAATACACGATTGAGCATCTTGACCCTTACATCGCGAGACAAACGATCAAACGTTTTTTTAAGCGAATACGTATAGCAACGCAGTGCCCGGCCTTTGAAAAGAGAACGGTAAACACCGTTATTTCAGAAACAAGCCGACTAATGGATTAACTAAAGGCTTGTCAAGTTCGGAAATGTTGAGGTGGGCTAATGGGCTAAACATGCAAAGAGAATTAGTTGGAAAAAAAAAGAAAAAAATAGAAAGGGTGGCAAGTGCTGCGATCTCACATTATTTGGTTTTTTCTTTTGTTTTTGTTTTTTTGCAGTTTTTAAGATATTTATTCGTCTACGAGTCGGTTACAAAATTATTATTAGTCACTGGTTACCCATACTTTGAGTACCTTTCTATTAGAATAGATCAGAATCAACTTTTGTTCTTAGGTCTGCCTTCTTTATAGGTGAGGGTCGTTGAAGATAAGGTAGCCAGCAAATACCTACAATAGCGCCAGAAGTACCAGGTTTGAGCGCAGCCTAGGTCGTGGTAGTTGGCTTTAATACTTCGTGTAAATGCAAACAAAATACTCGGAAATTCTTTCGATAGTAAAGCATTTTTTTTTTTTTTGGTGTTCTCATCCTCTTGTTGTTCGCTTACCAGAACAAATATTACAAGCAATGGACAAACCCAACTCATCCAGCATTGTTAGAAAACTTTTCCCGGCAACGAAAAAAATCGAAAACAACTTACAATCGATGAAATTCTAAACTTTAAACTAGAGATTAATCAAAGTACCATTGATCGAGTTAGAGTCAACGTTTTTAGGTGTCATTCTTGACGACAATTTGTCACGGAAACCGCATATCGCTAGCAAAGTTTCAAAATCCATTGGTATAATCTATAAAGCTAGTCTCTGCTTACCTACTTCAGATTTATGTACCAAGTACTATAGTCTCGTTTATCCTTATTAATCTTACTTTATTGCATCACGGTATGGAGCTCCACTTATCCATACAACTTGAAACGTATAATGTCCTACTACAGAAAAAGGTGGTACGAATAATATCAAGAAATACTTTTAATGCTCATACTGAACCTATATTTAAGCAGTTGAAAATTCTTAATCCATAGAATATATATCGATTTCAAATAGGAAAGATTATGTTTTTGTTGAAGATAGTCCTCCCTCCTGATGCTCTTAAAAGATCATTTTGGTTGTGGAGTAGCAATCATTGATATTACACCCCACAATGCAATTCCCTTTACATCTTCCCTTGCAGAACAAACATCAAACAGTTTAGGTTTCAAAATATATTTACGATACAATCGAGTTTACCTCGGAATGATGGCCGATGGTGCTTTAAACTTAACCTGATCAGAGATCTGTGGAGACCGAATAAGGGGTATATGGGCCAGCTAGCGTTGGACGGTGAATATGAAGTTTACCTTAAAGTTGTTAGATAAACTGCGGATCCCCTGGAGATAAGAACATTGATCTGAAGAATTTAACATGAATGCTGATATGGAAGAGTTAACGATAAAAACTTCATCCCAAATACTTACACTCATGTAAACGAACATCCATTGGTGATTTGATGGCTGTGTTATGCTAGTTTCAGTGCATTCTGAGCAACTCGTCGCTAACAAGAATGGTTTGGAAATAGGTGTTTTTCATCTTGACAAATTATTTTCAATAAAGTCGTTAGCAATGACGATATTATGAGTTATTTATCTGCCTGTTTGATAATGACAGATCTTGACTGGCTTTTGGTGTTTGTCGTTGATTAGGAATTGGCTGAGTTTTGGGTTTAAGTCAGCGACAGTGATAAATTGAGGAATTAATCCCTAAAATCCTATCGTTTACTGCATCGGTAGACCCATAGATAATTGAAACAGTTTAAAAAGAATAGACCGCACTTTCTATTAGTTTTCAGGAGTAATAATATATCTGAGATGTTGAGAAAACACTTTAGAAGTTTGTACTGAAATCAATCGTAATTAAGGAATTCAAATGAAATACTAAATATTACGAAGACAAATTTGGCCGGAAAGGCCATCAATTTTTTAAACAAAATTCAGTTTACTCCATCCAAGCAATGAAATTAACAAAATGCTTGTGATTTGCAAATATATAAGATTATTTCCTGAAAAATTTACATACAAAGATTGTGGCTTCAATGGACATCTCTTCTGGCTTCGAACAACTGAAACCGATGCAATTAGTAAATTATAAGCTTCTATAACTGGCTGAAAGAAATGCGAGCACTTTGACGGGTCACAAATCTATCTCTAATTGCATCAGTAAACCCTCATAGAAAATTGAAACTGTTTGAAAAGATATATAGACCGCATTTTCTTTCAGTTTTCTAGCATAATATGTTATCTGGGATGTTGGAAGAACACTCGAAAAGTTTGTATATCAATCGTCCACGGCTACTGATTAAACAACATTTCTCGTGTGCTCCTAGAATCCTACTTGGGTTATCACGCCGGTACATCTTTTGAGTGCGTGATTAGAATATCTATTCACAATATAATAATATAGGTCAATTTCTATAGCGCATTTCCATGTAAAAGCTCTAATGCGCTTTACATCACTGTGCGTGGGACTTTTCCAGACTGCCGGGGGCAGTCTACAATAAATAAAGAAGAAATTTTACAGATGCCCCCTCCCCCCATTCCCAGTAACTAGACCAGACCACATCACAGTAATCTCTTGATGTGGGTTCTTTAACGTCCCCTGCCGAAATTAACTAATTGATAGGTGCAGGAGACGGGACCTCCGGCTTTACGTCCTATCCGAGAAGACGAAGCAATGTGAGTGAAGCGTCTTGCTTAAGGACACAACGTCAGGCCCCAGCCAGGACTTGAACCAGGGTCATCTGACCCAGAGTCCAGCGCACTGACCACTGGGCTACTCACGCATAGTGATATGAATTAAAAACTTGAAATTAATGATACATAAGATTACGACAAATTTGGCCGGAGAAGCGATTGGTTCACAGTTTACTTCACCCAAGCAAAGAAATTTGTAAAATGCTTGTGACTGACAAATATGGGAGATGTGATTCTCAACCGAACGCTCATAGTTTCTTTTTCAGTTTCATTATATGTGCATATCAGTTTCATTATATGTACATATCAGTACCTTGGTGAACAGGGCCAATCAGGTCCTAGGGCCTATAAAACGGTCTGTTGGCACGGCTAATACTAGAACCTTTTCACGGCTTTATAAATCATTGGTTAGACCTCTTTTAGAGTACGCTGTACCAGTCTGGAATCCTTACCTAGTCAAGGATATCCACGCAATTGAGAACGTGCAAAGACGTGCGTCAAGATTAGCTCTAAGGCAGAAAAGAGGCGATATGCCCTACGTGGACCGATGTAACAGATTAGATTGGCCATTGTTGTCCACTCGTAGAACATATTTCTCCCTAGTGGAATGCTACAACATTGTGTTTGGTTTGTCCCATCTTGATTTTGAAGAATATTTTGAATTCACAAAAGTCAATTCCACTAGAGCCAACCGCTTATATACACTTTTTAAAAATCAACCAGAATCAACTCTTTTAAACATTCATTTTTTGTTAGAGTGATTAGAGATTGGAACAGTTTAGCTAAGAACATTGTTGAAGCAGGAAACCTTGAACTTTTTAAATTAAGACAAATCATTTTTAAAACTATGAATTAAAAATATTTTTTTTTTGATATGATTTATATTTTTATTCTGTATATAGTTATATATATATATATATATATATAATATAACTATATATATATATTATATATAACTATATATATATATTATATAACTATATATATTATATAACTATATATATATTATATAACTATATATATATGTATATTATATAACTATATATATCTATTTTAGTCACCATAACACGTTTCGCTGTTATCTATTCTATTTTTATATTATTATGTCATGACATATTCACTGTTGACACGAATTTTAAATTTGAATATTGCTCATGTAATTAGTATGCTCCTGAGGAAGACCGAGACGTTCGAAACGTCGAGCTAATAAACCAACAAAGCTACATTGGAGTTGGCCTCTTGACCATTACATTTCTGCTTTTATTTACGTTATTTCAAGAGCCCACGATCGCTTCAGTGATCCTCCAGGCAGCGCGTTTGAGACTGATCAGCATCGTTTGTGGGACCCCTTACAAGCTTCTACTTATATAAATATATATATATATAAGTAGATATATATATATATCTATATATATATAACTATATATATATATATATATATATATTATATAATTATACCTCAAGATTTAGGTTACTTGAACTTTTACTGCAACTCTGAGTTTCATGCCTCTTGCGAAGCAATCGTCAGGCAACTGCCAGAAATAACGTTTCTGGCAGTTGCCTGACGATCACTTCGCAAGAGGCATGAAACTCAGAGTTTCAGTAAAAGTTCAAGTAACCTAAATCTTGAGGTATAATTATCACTAGCTCTAGCCCTGCTATTGAGTACTCTTTAGTAGATGATGATCTCATTCCGCTATTTTGGTTATATATATGTATACTTTTTTTTTCAAGGAAGTTTTTATTATAGGGTTAACCTCTAAACTTCCCTTTTCAAATTTTGTATATACAAATTTGAATAAACATGTATGTATGTATGTATGTACTTTCAAGTTCTAGGAATACCTAGGACTACCGAGATTTGTTTGATACGTTGAAAATATCATAAAAGAAAAACCCTCTTTGCAGCTTGGCAGTAATTCTGTGATCTGAACTCTGGGCACGCTTTACTCGTAAGGAGACTGAGGAAACACATAGTTCATAGCACTCAGTATCCTTGAGTTCTTTTTATATATGATCTTTTAACATTTCAAGCATTAAGCAAAAGAGAAGTTTTTCGGGGTTTAGATCGCAGGTCGTGCGAATTTTCCGCACTAATGAGATTTGTTTTGAAAAAATCAACGAAAAACACGAGGATACTGAGTGCTGGGAACCGTCTGATTGTGAGTTTATGTCATCACAAATTTGCGGCCAAAAAGTAAAGAAACTTTTCATTTCACGACTAAAATATTAAAATATTGCGGAAAACACTACAAATGCGTAGACTCTCTGGGATGTGATTTGTTGTGATTTGGACGTTTGGGAGAAAAAAGTCCGGAAATTGAGATTTATTTTGAAACAAACTCTTATTGGTTCTTGATCCTAAAAAAGTGTCAGTTTCAGCGATCTCTTACTGTGTAGAAATTTGCTACCTTCGAAGAAGTGTCGTACTTTCGCCTCATCAAAATCAAGTATGCATGCAAATATTTAAAATAGTTTAAAAACATCCTTTTAAGAGTTTACTAGATATTTTTTAGAAGCATTTTAGAACTCATGCACCTTTGAGACTTAACTTCCGCTAATACTTGACGAGCGCTTTTGCATATAACAAACGTGTTTTTCCTCTAGGGACTTTGCTCTCGTTGCCCTGCAGCTGTGAGAGTTCTGAAATTATTTGTCATCACTTACTGATTTTTTTATCCTCTTCATCAATTTGTCTCTGGTTGCAAGTTCAATCTGCACCATGACAGTTCGAATAACAGGTTGAATCACTTCATAGCTTGCCGCTGAGGGTGGGCATGACTGTCTTCGCTTTGCTGCTGGCTTATTTTGCATTCCAGGTATGATACACAAGAGTCCGTGTGTGTCCGCTGTCCAAGACTGTGACCGTTGGAGACGTTGAGTTTTTTCACTATTACCGTCGTATTTGTCATTTACAGAAACAAAGAAATCTCGATGCCATCTTGAACAACTGACCGATTGATTTTGCAAGGGTTTTCCACATCCTAGTAGTTTAAGTGCAGCTTTGCTGTATCGTCTGTATCGTCTGTTTCTATAGAAATAGAGGATAGGATTAAGAAGAGACTTTAAGTAGAGGAAAACCTCCGACCATCAAAAAACCGAATTAGCTCAAAAAATGGACAAAAACTCAACTGAAATGATAACAACAACGATAGGAAAGCTAAAAATGAAAACGGCATAGGTTAACAAGAACGCCATAAAGGCAATTCTACTTTCGACCCTCGCAGTTATTTGGCTGATTTCAAGGCTTCGTCGCTGTTTCCTTGTTTTGATATAAACCATGCCATGAAAATATACCAGCAGGATAAAGTCAATGAGCCAAACAACAAAGTTGATGTACTCTGGAGCTAGTAATACTGCATAAGGAACAGCGACGACTTCTAACGTCGTTTGCAACACGTTGACTGTGAACATTGTTATCCAAACTATTCCTGTATACCTCTTGAAAAGTCCTTTTCTTGCCAAACCTTTGTACCTCATAGGTTTTAATATCCTAACATACCCTAACTATTAAAATTAGATCAAAATATGTAGTACGGTAAGCAGTATACGGCACAAATATTGTGCTGTCATTTATCTTGCATACAATGCTCTCTGGTACTGTTCCTCGAAGAATTAATGCATCCACAGTAGTGATCAGTGGTTCAAAAACATTGCAGAGATGGCGATTGCCAGCTGAAGGGAAATTTTGTTTTTCAAGTCCCAAAAAAAATGCGGATTCCTTGGACAAAAGAACACTGATTTCGAGGAATTAAAAAAACTGGTCTCCCCTGTTACTCACACTCATGTACCGGTTGATAAACATGCAGAGCTGATGGCTCTTTTCAGCGCGACCCAAATAGCATGTGTCTTATAGGAATTTGTTGGAACCCCAGTGAGTGTTTCTCATCTTGAACACCTTGTTAAAGAGACTGATTTGCGATTGCGATAACAGCTTTTCCAGACGACAATAAAGAATTTTCCGGGGATTTTAAAAACTTTTCAATCATGAAAATATTGTTCTGTTGCTGCTAAAAAGTGATTGAATCTTGAAAGACTGAGTTTGGTTCTACCAACTTATGAGCAAATCTCTCTTGAAAACTTTGAATTTTCTTTGAAATTCATATGCGAAAAACTCGAACTTTAGGTACAGCTGTCAGGTTGTAATCAGGTTATTGTTGACGCTAAAATATTTATAAGTGATAAGAAAAGGGGTCTTTATTTTAACGATGAAATATCTGAAATAAAAACTGGGAAAACTGATTTTTCGACGAACAATCCAGCTTACTTAATCAAAGCAATTAGTCATGATATTCACCTTGTTTGGGGAATTTCGTTTTTATTTGTTCAGGCAACTTAATACGTACCTGAATTAGCATTATCAAAAAGGGTTGAAAATTGAGATGTCAAGTGCCCGCAGCTAATGAAAGGAATACGACACAAACTTCGACGGTTCATAGCAATCAGAATCCTCGTGTTTTTCGATGAATTTTTCGAACAAATCTCATTCGCACAAATTGCGATTCAACCATGAAAAAAGTTATCTCTCGCTCTCGAGTAATGGAAATGTTGAAAGATTATAAGAAAAAAATCTCAAGCAAACTGAATGCTATGAACTTTGTGTTATCTCAGTCTCCTTACAAGTAAAGTGAGCCCGGATTTCAGATCACAGAATTACCGCAAAACTACAAAAAAGGGTCTTTTTTCTTTTAAAACATCTTCAATGCATTAAAAAAAATCTCGATAGTGCTGGGTATTCCTAGGTCCTGAGAGTATACAATGAAACTGATAAAGAAACTATGAGCGCTTGGTTAAGAATCTCATCTCTTCTTTTCGAACACGCAGCATTTTAATTTAAAAAATTACCCACGTGTGGGTGATTTTTACCCTGAAAATAAGTCACCTTAAAAGAGGAAACTTTCTGCGCGACCGATTGCAAACAACCCTTGATCGTTTATGAAACGTTCATAATTACATGTCCATTATCCTTTCGTGCTCATCAAAATGAATGTGAGTTACTTTAAAGATCCTCTTGGTTATTCCTCCATGCTAGGGTAGAGATCTTTTGCTCAAGCACGCCCCAGCTCAAGTTCATCTGGGATTTAAAGCAAATGTCTTCCCTTCGGCTCGCAATCGTCGTCGTAACTATCGCCTTTCTATTCACTTTTATTTTAAACATCTTAGTGATTGCAACATTAAGAAAAGTTAGAAAAGTACAAAGAAAATCCAAAATTCGGATCGCCAGTTTAGCCGTGGCTGATCTTTTAGTGGGCGCAGTTTCTATGCCACTGACAATGAGTTTTAGATGCGTTGATTCTTCGAGAAAATGCATCATATAGCATTATTTGCGCGAGAGTTCTCGTTGCTATGCTGGTACTGTACACTGCTTGGATTGCTTCATATTGTCTTCTAGTAATAATCTCTTGGGAGAGGTATGTGGCGATAGTAAAAGGTTTGAGTATAAAATTGTATTTACAAAATCGCGCTTAAAGAAATATGCAGCAATTACTTGGATGATAGCGTTCATAACGACTGCCTTATTTCTGGCATCAGCCGTTGCTGGTGTCAGTTATGAGGTCCTCCTACTTCTGGATGTCATCTATGGCCTTTGTTATCTAACTGGAATATTCGTAATAGTGAATTTTTATCGCAAAGTTTATTCACGTTTTCAATTTATATTTGTAACGTTTATTTTAATAGCTCAGTTCTCACGCTTTACGAGTTATAAGGCTAGTAGAAACAGCTAAAAATATTGAGGGTACAACTAAAAAGAGATTAGCTGAGGCAATTCTTTAAGGAAAGAGGAAAAGATGTAGAACTCTCCTCAACACGACTCAGCATGCACTTCTGGATTCTGGATTTTAATTCAGACAATTTCAAAACCTAACATTCTATTGGTTCGGTTTTGAAGCAACCTAGTGCGTGATAATAGAATATTCGAATAATGAGAAGACACAAGTGCTTTGCACTGCAAGTATTAAGCCCCCTGGGCTCGTCTCTTTGGGGTGTGAAAATCCCGTTGTTAATCTCATTTAATCTCATTAAACATGTCAAGGGCCGACTAGCTCAAGTTATCAACACTCTCGAGTTAGCACCTGGATAATGTGACTATTTCAATATTCGAATGTCACGGTTTTTGGCCGCCAATCTTTTCTTCGCACATTCGTATTACAAACGCGTGATTCAGTAGCAGTAGAGATGGCACCGAGGAAGGTTTCTCACCCTTCACTCGAGTCATCATCCCTGAATTAAGTCCACAATTGAGTTGGTATATTCTTAGTTCGAAAGTTTGTGGATCAACGCCAACACAATATTTTAAGCGGTCCCCTGTTGTCGTCAGTTTTCCAGGCGATTTTCAAAGAATCGATAGTACAATGCCTACATTCGGCTGCAAGATGCCGCCCCTCCTCTAACAAGAAGTCTTCAAATACAATGAAAATTTTCTGTTCCTCGATTGCGTTTCGCCGTTCTTCCTCGGAAAGCTCTGACTTCATTTCGCAGCTGAGAGATTTGCTGAACACAATAGATCTCAGTAACATGTCTGTTGACGAAGAAAACACAAAGAAGCAAACAAAGAACGACACGTGCTTCACGACGCTTGGAAATGCCAGCGACACCAACGAACAAGGCGTCGTCATCTGTGGCCATGACACTCCCAAACAGTGGAAACCTGTAAAGAGCTGAAAACAAGAATGTTTCCCCAAATCTAAAGAAGATCAGCGAAAAGGAAGATTTGGATACTCCAGAAAAGGTGCTGTTGATGAAGCAGCGACGCAGTCACGTTATCAAGGACGTGCATTACGCGTGCGAAAAAAACAGGGAAAGTTTGGCGATGGTGCTTCCGAACATGTGCGCATTTGGCGATCCAGAAGCAAAGGCCATCGTCAATGAAATTGTCGAATAGGTGGCTGTAAAAAGGGGAGTATGAATGTTTTTCAAAAGTGCTAATAAATTTGGTTTTTAAAAGTTAGGATTTTTTCCCGTTCAACAAGAGCGAGGTTTATTTATTTAAACGGATGGCGGTCCTTTAACTGAAGTTATGAGTAGTGCTAATAAGTTTCAAGTTTTCCTACCTAGAATATAATGATAATTCTCTCGAGGTGCACCCTTTTGGGTATAATATATGTGAGCCCATGGTTATTATTATACTAGAAATACGTTTATCGCAACACCTCGGGAAGCTTTGATGAGGGGAAGCATTTTGAATAAATTTAAACCAGCCAATAGTAAAAATATGTTAAAAAGAGATAGCAAAATCAAAACGACAAACAAGTTTTACCGGGGGGAATCGAACAGCAAGGGATGTAGCTAAGGAAAAGGTAAGCAGCCATTTTTTATTAGTCAAGCCGGTTTTTTACTCAACTGCATCTTCAAAATTACCCCATGTCTTTGTTTTCCAGAGCAATTTGAGCAAACGGTAAGCTCTTTTTCAGCAGGTAAAACTAAAAATGTCGAGTAACACAGTATTTTCTGTAGTTATAGATCCTACTCAGGGGTGCAGTATAACCCAATGTTTTATTTAGTTAAAGATAACTAACATAGGCCGTACTTTAGGTGGCACACCAATGGGTGCAGTGTAACCCAGTGTTTTATCTAGTTAAAGGTAACTAACAGAGGCTGCACTTTAGGTGGCACACCCATGCGTGCAGTGTAACCCAGTGTTTTATTTTGTTAAAGGTAACTAACATAGACTGCGCTTTAGGTGGCACACCCATGAGTGCAGTGTAACCCAGCGTTTTATTTAATTAAAGATAACTAACACAGGCTGTACTTTAGGTGGCACACCCATAAGTGCAGTGTAATCCAGTGTTTTATTTAGGTAGATGTACTAGCATAGGCTGCACTTTAGGTGGCACATCCATGGGTGCAGTGTAATCCAGTGTTTTATTTAGTTAAAGGTAACTAACAGAGGCTGCACTTTAGGTG
The DNA here is from genome assembly GCF_964205215.1 of Stylophora pistillata. Lineage (NCBI taxonomy): Eukaryota > Metazoa > Cnidaria > Anthozoa > Scleractinia > Pocilloporidae > Stylophora > Stylophora pistillata. The sequence goes on from NC_142529.1 coordinate 11,559,033, forward strand.
GTGGTACACCCATGCGTGCAGTGTAACCCAGTGTTTTTTTTTTGTTAAAGGTAACTAACATAGACTGCGCTTTAGGTGGCACACCCATGAGTGCAGTGTAACCCAGCGTTTTATTTAGTTAAAGATAACTAACACAGGCTGTACGTTAGGTGACACACCCATAAGTGCAGTGTAATCCAGTGTTTTATTTAGGTAGATGTACTAACATAGGCTGCACCTTAATAATAATAATAATTAATAATTTAATATTTATATTGCGCAAATTAACATGTCGATATGTTCAAATGCGCATCACAACACTGTTCGGGGGACTTTGGCCAGACTGCATCAGCAGTTTACAAACAATCGAAGGAAACTTATTCGAAGATGCCCCCTCCCCCCAATTCCCAGTAAACAGGCCAGACCACGTCACAGTAATCTCGTGAGTGGGTTCTTTAACGTCCCCTGCCTAACCAAATGATCTAATTAATAGGTGCAGGAGACGGGACCTACGGTTTATTCGTCCTTATCCGAGAAGACTAGAATATCTATCCATTTCTTATTAAAGAAAGGTAGCGCATTCTCCTCAGTTATTTTAAGACCTTGAGTGTTGGTCCGGCCGGGGCTCGAACCATCGACCTCGACCTCCCGCACAACAGCCCAGCGCTCTAACCAATTGAGCTAACCTTAGGTGGCACACTCATTGGTGCAGCGTAACCCAGTGTTTTAATTAGGTAGATGTAAATAAAATAGGCTGCACTTTAGATGGCACACCCATGGCTACATTGTAACCGAGTGTTTCATTTAGTTTAAGATAGCTAACATAGGCTACACTTTAGGTGACTCACCCATGGATTCAGGGTAACCCAACTTTTTTTTTTAGTTTAAGATAACTAACATAGGCTGCAATTTAGGTGGCACACCCATGAGTGCAGTGTAACTTAGCGTTTTATTTAGTTTAAGATAACTGACATAGGCTGCACTTTAGGTGGCACACCCATCGGTGCACTGTAACCAAGTGTTTTATCAAGTTAAAGATAACTAACATAAGCTGCACTTTAGGTGGCACACCCATGGGTGCACTGTAACCGAGTGTTTTATTTATTTTAAGATAACTAACATAGGCTACACTTTAGGTGACACAGCCATGGATTTAGGGTAACCCAGCGTTTTGTTTAGTTTAGGATAACTAACATAGGCTGCAATTTAGGTGGCACACCCATGAGTGCAGTGTAACTTAGTGTTTTATTTAGTTTAAGATAGCTGACATAAGCTGCTCTTTAGGTGGCATACCCATGGGTGCAGTGTAACCAAGTGTTTAATTTAGTCAAAGATAACTAACATAGGCGGCACTTTAGGTGGCACACCCATGAGTGCAGTGTAACTTAGTGTTTTATTTACTTTAAGATAGCTGACATATGCTGCTCTTTAGGTGGCACACCCATGGGTGCAGTGTAACCCAGTGTTTTAATAAGGTAGATGTAACTAACATAGGCTGCACTTTAGGTGGCACACCCATGGGTGCATTGTAACCGAGTGTTTTATTTAGTTTAAGATAGCTAACATACGTATGATGCACGATCCTCGTAGTAGAGAACGCTATTTATGCAATAGTGAAAATCAGACCTGAAAAAAATCAGGCCTGTACGGGATTCGAACCACTGACCTCTGCGATACTAGTGCAGCGCTCTACAAATTGAGCTAAGAAGCCAACTGGGAGCAGGTCGTTAAGTTGATTCGTAATAAACCCGTAATGACAAATCAGATAGAATGAATATACGAAAGTTCAAATATTTTGAACTGCGGTTATAGATACGTATGATGCACGATCCTCGCAGTAGAGAGCGCTATTTATGCAATAGCGAAAATCAGACCTGAAAAAAAATCAGGCCTGTACGGGATTCGAACCACTGACCTCTGCGATACTAGTGCAGCGCTCTACCAATTGAGCTAACAAGCCAACTGGGAGCAGGCCGTTAAGTTGATTCTTAATAAACTCGTGATGATAAATCAGATAGAATGAATATATGAAAGTTCATATATTTGTTTTTTTTTTTTTTAAATATATGAACTTTCATATATTCATTCTATCTGATTTATCATCACGGGTTTATTACGAATCAACTTAACGGCCTGCTCCCAGTTGGCTTCTTAGCTCAATTGGTAGAGCGTTGCACTAGTATCGCAGAGGTCAGTGGTTCGAATCCCGTACAGGCCTGATTTTTTTCAGGTCTGATTTTCGCTATTGCATAAATAGCGCTCTCTACTGCGAGGATCGTGCATCATACGTATCTATAACCGCAGTTCAAAACATATGAACTTTTATATATTCATTCTATAGCTAACATAGGCTGCACTTTAGGTGACACACCTATGGATTCAGGATATCCCAGAGTTTTTTTTAGTTTAAGGTAACTAGCATAGGCTGCACTTTAGGTGGCACACCCATGAGGGCAGTGTAATTTAGTGTTTTATTTAGTTTAAGATAACTAACATAGGCTGCACTTTAGGTGGCACACCCCTGGGTGCCGTGTTATCAAGTGTTTTATTTAGTTAAAGATAGCTAACAGAGGCTGCACTTTAGGTGGCACACCCATGGGTGCAGTGTGACCCAGTGTTTTATCTAGTTAAAGGTAACTAACATAGGCTGCACTTTAGGTGGCACACCCATGGGTGCTGTGTGACCCAGTGTTTTATTTAGTTAAAGATAACTAAAATAGGCTGCACCTTAGGTGGCGCATCCATGGGTGCAGTGGAACCCAGTGTTTTATTTAGTTAAAGTTAACTAACCTAGGCTGCACCTTAGGTGGCACATCCATGGATGCAATGTAACCCAGTGTTTTATTTAGTTAAAGATAACTAACATAGGCTGCACCTTAGGTGGCATACCCATGAGTGCAGTGTAACCTAGTGTTTTATTTAGTTAAAGATAAGTAACATAGGCTGCACCTTAGGTGGCACATCCATGGGTGCAGCGTAACCCGGTGTTTTATCTAGTTATAGGTAAGTAACCTAGCCTGCACTTAAGGTGACACACCCATGGGTGCAATGTAACCCAGTGTTGCTCATGAGTGACTGTAACCCAGTTTTTTCTAGTGAGTGCTGCCCTTAATGATTACAGACATGCAACCGTTCTCTTTACGACGATGAAATTGTTGTGAGGAAACATTTCCTCAAGTAGCATGGTAGCACATTATTGTGTAATGAATGCACTTTTCCAAAGGTTTATTTCTTTTCAAAAGCTTTTTTCGATTCGATTGCACCATGACTATTTCTTTACCGCTACTCCTCTTGCATTGTATTTACTTAAGTGAGTAATTTATACGACAGAAAATGTCCTTCTTTCAATAACAAGGCGGAATGAAACAATTTACACAAAGATATTACCATGAAACATTTTGGTAGGAAATATTAAACTTTTGACCAGCACAGTTATGCCTAATTTTGTTTACCCGCCTAATCGATAAACGAACAAAATTACTCCGATTTTGAGGCAACATTACACTTTTTTGGCAGCGACTGCCGAGAAACTGAATATTCCATGGAATTACACCTAACTACGAAAGATATTTTCTCCCTTCTAACAGTCATTACAAAGCCGTTTTGTCCCCTCAAAATTGGATGTAGTTCACAAATTTAGGGTGATAAATTGATAAAAAAAAAATGATTTAGAATTATGCCGTTGTTTATAGGTTCTTATTCACGTAAACTGGGTCATAAACTTTTCCTCGTGACAGAATCATGGGGAAGAAGTGGTTCTTCATTTTAATAAAGACTTACATAGTACTCCGTAACAAAATCGCGGACATTTTAATAACTAAACTTTAAATGAAACCATTGTAGAATCATTCAGTACTTGACGAGGGAATCCCGCATTAAGGTTAATTCCCACCTTCAGAGGCCGAAAAAGTAGTTTTTTCTTTTATTGGACTAGATTGAAGTTAAACATTTTACCTAACGTTTACAAAAAGAAAAATCTAAAAATCTGAAAAAGCGTCCGACTTATTAAGGAAACGTATTTTGAAATAAAAGTTAATAATTCAGGAAGGTTTCATAATCTCGTAAATGGGCGAACCCCCAGGGGAATATTCGCGGCAATTTCATGTTATTTGCATATTTTGTTACAGTGCGCACTTGACAAAATTCACACATGGAAGTTCTCTGCTAAAAGAAGTCTTTCTCATGGATAAAAAACATAAATCAAAACTAAAGAGGAGTCCTTGCATTTGGGCAAAGGAAAAGAAAACAACAGGCCTATAGAAATGAGAAATGGCACCATTTTGTCAGGAAAAAACGGTCTTGGCATTCCTCTCCACGCTGGCATCCAAATTGCGAACAAAGAGGGCGCCATCAGATCAACATTTGTCGTACATAGGGTTAAAAAAGAAGTTTGCTTTCAATAAGCAAGTACTGGCCTTGATACAAAAACATAGGCAATCGCATGAAATTATGAAAAAACCTTCCTGAGGGAACTCATTTCAGCGATAAGGGTATTCCTTATAGTGTCTGTCAATAACTCGCTCTTTTCGTTCAGTTTTTTTCATCTTCAAAATCTATCCCAAATTCCTTCATAATTATGTAGCTAACTGATCTATTTTCGAAACACAAATGAGCTCGAGATCGGTATAAAACAAAGGCCTGTTGATGTGCAGGAAATTCAATCCTCGTTTTAATGAACTTGCTGACGTGTGCAAGTCGGAGTTGCTTCTCAATCGTTTCTGGTTTGTTTTCATTATGTGACATTCTTCTGTCAGAAGAGCGTCGGGAAAAATACCTCGTAAGGATCATACGCGACAACATCCGCCGCGCCTCGACTAATGCTGAAAAAGCTCCACACAATTCCTTATAATTAAACTATAAGGAATTGTATGGAGCCCTCCGGGATACTTGCAGTGCAAGCCCCGTGTGTCTTCTCATCGGGGCGGGGGAAGTTATTTTATAATCCTGAAAGCTCCGCGATCCTGAGAAATGGATCGAAAAATATTATAAGATATCGAAAGATGGATCGAAAAATACTGATCGAATGGCATCGGATGTTTATTTTGGTTTCTACTACCATGGAAGCTAATGCTGTATGTATTAGTGTTAATTTAAAAATGTTATGAATTAATTCAAAGAACTTTTTTAGGACGCAGAAATAACACCTAGTTACGATGCTAAAATGCTACTGTTTCATCAATACAAAAGAAACTTCCGATATGTCGAGTTACAATTGGTGTTTCAGAATTTATCTGCAATGGTCTCACCTTCTCTCATCTTTAATTGAAAATTCCATGAATAATTTAATCAAAAGGATACGATGTATAACCAAATAAGTATACATAATCTCTTTAAAGCCTTGGTCAAACGGTGCATGATAGTCGATGATAGTTGATTCTCTTCAAGCTATCATCAACTATCACCAACCATCATTCGCATGGTCAAACGGCCAAAAAAAGTTCGTGATTGTTGTTTTAGTATATACTAAAACAGTGAGATAATATACACCACCAAAAATTAATTTTAATTCATACATTCCAGCAACGATTCCAACATTTTCACGCGCGGAAAGGACTGAAACAACAAGCGGCGCAAAAAGTCACATGATACATCAGGTGATCAAAAGAGCGAGAAATTTTCATCGTGAGAGCTACGCATTGCTCAAGCAAAGTGAAAATCGTGGTTTCTGGCATGTTCGGCAAGATCTGTTCCTTAACTGAATCGGTACAAGTTTTATTTTCTGCTGCTATCTCCAAAGCTCACATTGAAATTAAAACTGCAGTTATGGAAGGTGCCTCCTGGAATGAAGCCACGTGCAAGATTCTTTGAGCCGTCTTGAATGGAGTCGAAAACAAGCTGATTTCCACCACCAGAAGTACATGGAATCACTGATGGCAGTTGGCTTGAAGGAGCAGGAGGAGGAACAACAGTTGAATGAGTGACTGCAACAGCGTTATTTTCGTTTCCGGCCGGATCGAAGAACTCGCCGAGCTTGTTTGACATTGTTTTGAACTGCTCGAATGTTGGAGTGTCACAGTAACTCTTTATGCTGGTTTTGCTTTGATGCCCAGTTATTGCATTAATGTATCGACTTTCGATGTTGGCAGCAGATAGAACCGTTACGATGGTGGCTCTGATTGAGTGGTTTGTCAGGTGTGGGATTATACCAGCTCTTGTTGTCATAAAGCGCAACATATTACAAAGGAAAAAATTGAAGATTCTTATGTTGGGAAATAGTGTGTTTTTTTATTGGTATATTTTTGGTTTATCTTTGGAATAAGTAGATGACATACCAATGTTGGTAAAGTGTTATATATCCCAACATTGGCAAAACAAAAATAAGATGCCAATATTGGTAAAGAGGGATCCAACATTGGTTAAACAAGATAATATACCAGTATTGGTAAAGAGGAAACCAACATTGGTAAAAAAATATGCCAATATTGGTATAGATGAAACCAATGTTGGTAAAAGGTAAATAATTTTCCAATGGTGTGATGGAGGAATCCAACATTGGTAAACAGAAAATAATAAACCAATATTGGTGTGGAGCAATGCAATGTTGGTAAAACAAAAATTATATGCCAATATTGGTATAGAGGAATCCAACTTTGGAACAGAAACAAAATAATATGCCAACATTGGTAAAAGTAATTTTTTATTATGTACCAACAAAGGAAAATTACTAGTTAGTAAGATGGGAAGCAAAGTTTAGTTTCCAACATAGAGAAATATCCTTGATATTTGTGGAAACCATTGTTTTAAAATCTTTGATTAAAATGAGTTACATGCGTATGTATAGCAGTGTGGCACTTATACATTAAAATAAACAATTCCAACATTTTGGAAATATGTTGGTAACTAATAACATGCATTGTAAGTAAAATGCAAACATTTAAACAAAATGTGCTTCAAAAAACACATCTTCCAAGTCTATAAGCTTCGAATTTTAAGCCCTTTAAGGAGGATTTCTCTTACCGACTGATTTAAACCATATACAATATTACTTCCCCTTCAGCAAGATAACTGGGCTATCTACCTTGCGTTTAACACAACATTGGATTTTGACAACAAGTCATTTGTCAATTTAACTGGAACAAGGCATTTATGGTCTCTACATTAAGAAGTATAAAAGACTTCAAAACCACCAGAATAGATTGAAAAAGAAAGCAGTGGTTATTGAATCTGTGTCTCCATTATCATCATACTCCTCTAGGTCTGGATAATTACTCTTAAGTTGATCCTTCTTTTTGCACACAATATCTCTGTTAAGATTCAAGAAGTTAACCTCAACACATTTCACAGGACTTCTGACCTCAATGTAGCCTTGACTGATAAGTGCTTTTGCTATCTTTACAGATAATTGATCTTTTCCCAATGAACGATATTTGACGGTTAATTTCTTGGCTAGAGGATAAAGATGCTTTTCAACTGTAACATCTTGCATTGAATTAACTTCAAGAAAAATTAGAACTACAATAGCAGCACTTTTTGTGGTGATATCTTCCAGGCTTGAACTTGCTTTGCAGCCGCTTACTTTGTCTGCGGGGCCAAAATCTAGTTCATCTATAAAAGGAAGAAAAAACAAAGGCATGTTACTGGACCATGCAATACATTTAATAACCATACGTTTTTAAACTTTATTAATGCATATTTATTCAAGAGACAATTTTCACAAAATATCATTCGTAAGGGATTACATGTACCTTACTCTGCTGTATTACGTGTAGACTCATCAGCCCTAGATCCAGAGCAGGGCTTTTTGGCCCTCTTTGCAGGTGTGTGTTCAGCCTGTTTTCAGTGGAGAAAAGCAATTATTTGAAATCAACAACAATAATGAACGTGTAGAAACCTTAGCAAACCTTGGAGCAGTTTTTGTTAATTAACCATTTTGTGGAAAAGTTATGAATTGAAAGGACAAAAGGAAATTTGTTTGTGAAGAAATTCTAGCTATGTGGCTGTAGAATGTTACATGCAGCATTTAGAAAGCATCCATGCATTACTCTCAAATGCTTTAGTACCCTGCAAAAGGTAAAATGTGACTCCAGGCTACCCTCAAATGTTGGCAGTAAAATGCTTGTGATTCTTACAATTTGTATGGGTAGTTAAAAACATTATTTGAAAAACATTGTAAACCAAGTTAGCTTCCCAAGCAATCCAGAGAAAATGGAGATAAACACTGGCAGAATATCTGTTCAAAAAATTGTCTCCATAAGTACAACTTAGGGAAAGCAAAATTAGCAACATATGGTCACAAATTAAATTTTGACTTATTAGCCTGCGAGCTCACAGGCTATGACAAAAAGACTTACCTATTTATTTATTTACTTATTTATTCTTAGGAATATGTAGTTCCAGGAAATTGCGAAGTTACTGGTACATGTACGCTTATTAAGACTTAAGCTTCAGCTTAGTAAGCTTAAATACCGCAGCTAGTTTTAGCTTACTTGAAAAAAGGGCTGCTTCCTCTTTAAATCCCTGGAAAGTGAGCCAGTTCTTCACGTCCTCCACAGTCCAGCCTGAGTTAATAACACGTAGAAACTACCACGTTACATTTGTGAGAGCAAAACGGACTTGAATTGAAAAGTTAGCTTGTGCAAATTACCAAGAACTATGCAGGATCGATGGTGCGCAATGCAGGTTATTCAGCAGCAGAGTAATGTGACGTATTACTCATTCTGGCTTCTAACAAAACTCACATATATCACATTTCGTCTTCACATGTCCAGGCCATCATTACCGGCTTCCAATTCGCTGCAAGAAGAGCTAGAAGCAAGTGCTTCGGAAGCCATTCTTCCTGCCTATACGAAGTTGGATGAACAACGAAGGCGCGAAACTATTGCGCATTTCGCCTGCGCATAGAGAAGAACTGGCACGAGTTTTGTCCCCAGATCTTTCTCGACATTGAAGAGTGTTTCAGGTTTCAGAGAAACACGAGTACGGAAAAGCGCAGTATTTGTAAATGTTCGAAAAACCCAATAGCGAGGACCTTTACGTCGCCGAAAGGTCAAGCACATGTTCATTGCCCTTGTGAGAAGTGCGAAGATCGAGCGGTTTACCCAATGGTTGCATGGCGTCGTACGCGAAAACGGGTCAGGTATTCTGATGCGAATGTGGATGATACAGATGGTACCAAATTTAGCTTTTCATCACTACTTGCCAAATAAACACCGCATTAACAGTGTAAAGAAACTCCATTCCATTCTTCACAAGGTTCTACAATAATCATTGGCCAGATTGATACAGTGTATGCATGCTTGAATGCTTTCAATAGAATTATAGCTATATTTAATTTCTATCTGTACATGAGTCTAACATTGAATTCAATAATGGTATACCATTGGTACCTAGCTCATGGTATATATATGTGTTTAGGAATTCCAATAACCTTCCATTATTAGTATGTATCTTGCTTGAACTCCCAATCATTATCCAATGAAATGCCAATATTGGCAGACGTTATAGTGAAATGTTCACCTAAGTTGGTATACCATTGTTATCTTATTGGTAAATGTGTTCGGGAATTCCAATAATCTTCCATTATTGGTATGTATCTTGATAGAACTCCCAATCATTATCCAATGAAATACTAATATTGGCAGATGTTACAGTTAGATGTTGATTGAAATTGGTATACCATTGGTATCTTATTGGTAAAGGTGTTCAGGAATTCCAATAATCTTCCATTATTGGTGTGGGTGTTGTTAGGTTTACCAATAATAATTTATTATTATCCAATAAAGTACCTATGTTGACATATCTAAATTTACATTTTTTGGTATATCATTGGTATAATACTGGTAGCCTTAAAAATAACCAATAATATGCCAACGTTGGATTATCATCCCACATATTTACCAATGTTATTCCAACTTGGAATGTTAAATTTTTTCCTGTGTTATCGAGTGTGTTATGGCCAAGTGGAGTCGAGCAGTACCACACAGCATATCTTGCTGGGTTAAACGATTTGCACGGACTTCGCGGTTTCTGGAATAAACTGCTGCACTCGGGATTCTGCACTTCTCGATGAGTTTCACCGGGCAGCGTTTTGAGCTAGGTCTTTGGAATATTTTGCCGTTTGACTCGTCTTCTTTGTCGTCGAGGCCACCTTGGTGGGTTTTGGTCGCCAACACTGCTCCACGCTCTCTGCTCATTTCCAAATATTTTTCACCACTTGGTGTTTCTCTCAAGACGAGCATGTGCCTCTTTAAAAGCTGCTGGTTTTCACGACCTCGTTTTCCAAGGAACAGACTGATGAAAAACCAGGCTGTTTGTTGCAGTTTGTGTGGTTGGAGTGAGTCCGTGTCAACAAGCTCACCTTCTTCGTAAAGTTTGGCAACGATTTCCTTTGTCAGAGGTTGCTTGTGCATTGTTGGAGCTATTTGACCGCTCTTGCTGAGGGTTTTGAGAAAATTGCTCAGAGATATGTTTGCGTCGTTAAACTGACTGTCTCCAATAATAGAAAATGGCTTGGAAAACGGAGGACTTCTCAAGTGACGATCCAACGCGGCTCGGATCGCGGTAAGTGATTTTTTGTTGTAAAAACTGCCGTCTCGTTTTGTCGCTGACAGATAAAACTTCTGAAGACATTTGTTTTGCTCTGGTGGCGACATTTCTTCAGATGGTGTTGTAAACTCTTTCTGTATTGGAAACCATTCTGTAAAAGATATCATTCAACTTTGATTTTCAAGTGAACAAGTGAGGTTACGCAAGATTAATTTGCATTTGTAAACAAAACCTTTCTCATTGGTTTTTGTCGATAAACTCCGGGTTAAAAACTTAAACCATTACCTTTAAACACGGCTAGACCAAATTTAGTCGCTTTCTTTGTGTTTTCAGGGACTGCGTCGTCGTTAATTTGAGTGATTTCTTCGCTTGTCACGGATGCAAATTGGGACGCCATTTTTTCCCCCCAGTTGCTCGGAGGTAAATAGCAAAGGATACTCGGAGTTTGACTAGCCAATCAGAGCGCGCCTTCAACGCTATCCACTGTTTTAGCTTCACTGGCAGTCGCGCGAGCAAAGTCACGCGAGCAGCTAGTTCCAGACTCTTTCCGCATAAAATGTGAACACTAACATGGCTTCTCGTGAGACAAACAAACTTGTTGAAGTATGAATTTATCACGACGAAAGAGGGCGGCAGCTTGCTTACTAGTAATCGATTCGTTGGAGGAATGTATGGAAGATGAATCTGGAGAGAGTTGGTGGAAGAGAGGACGGACAAGGGAATGGATTTGAAGGAGAAACGAAAGGAGGATGTTGAAATTGGTGGAAGAGTTGCGATTGGAGGATACTGCCGCTTACAAGGAAATGTTGGTTTTCAATATTTTCTTTCTCATTATTATTATCTTGGGTATAAAAACAAATTTCCGAGGCTGAAGCTTAGCCTCGCGAGGAGCTTTTGGCGACTATTTTAAACGATCCCGCCGATTTTCGGGTGAAAACAGCTGACAAAAAATTATCATGAACTATCATACGCGTGGTCAAACGAGAAAAACTATCATGAACTATCATACGCGTGGTCAAACGAGAAAAACTATCATCGACTATCATGAAGAATTTGAACAAGCTCAAAAAGAATGATAGTTGGTGATAGTCGATGATTGTGCATGATAGTTGGTGGTCAAACGGAAGCGCGCGCTTCAACTATCATCGACTATTATCAACTATCATCGACTATCATGCGCCGTTTGACCAGGGCTTAAACACGAAGGCGCGCTATAAAAAGGCATTAGCTCCTCACCCTAATTTTGAATTCACCCAAAAAAACAAAGATGGCGGACGATGAGAAGAACCGCAACGAACACTTAGTATTTGTTATACTCGTCAAAAGCAATAAAACGTACCCAGAAACGGTCGCAAAATATCAATAGAGTTATTTTTCTTTGAGTAGTTTTGTTTGGAGTACAAGCAGTGTTCCAGTGAATTTATGCGCCAATATGCGATACATTCGAGGCCCAATCGAGCAGTGACGCGAACGAAAGAATCGTCATTTCGCTTCGGAGTTGTCTGAGAGAATTTCTCTTAGCGTGAGACCTTTTGTTGAGGTTATTCTATGATTCGACTCGGAAAATGGACAGCTTTCCCCCTCCAGATAAAAAGAAACGTACGAAAATCAACAAACGTGCAAATGCACGGCGAGATCCAGCGGAACGAAACCCACACTTCAGTCTGACAATTGAAGTTAAAAAAGGATCAGCAAAGTCGTTTGGAGGCTATCAAACAAAGGATAAGCAACGCTAAATCGGCTCTTGGTATAGGTAGACAGACTTCTACCATGCAAAATGCTGATTTAATGGAGAGACTTCTCTCGTATTTTGAAATGATTTGTTCATTAGCTGTGGAAAGTAGGTCTTCATCCATCACCAAGACTGATGTGCTCGAAGGACCGAGAATCCATTGTGTGAATTTTGTGGCGAAGATTACAAATAGGCTTCAGCTAGTTTTTCAAGTCAAGGGCACGTTTGTAAGATTGAAGTTCCCTGTGTGCGTAATGACTCAGTTACTTGGCTCAGTTCTGGAGTTTTCGACACCCTGCAAAGTACTACGCCATTGTTAGGTGAGTATAATATGTACATGACCTACTTTGCAAGTAAGCATTATCTAAGAAAAATATCCCAGGAAAGTTTGTCACATATATATATATATGATGAGTTTACATGTACAAGTATATCCTCTTCGATTATGTAAATTATGGCTTTCCATTCTGTTCTCCCATGTTTTGTTTCAAGTAATAAATCTGTATGCTCAGGTGAGTGATACTAAAACATATATATTTGCAGAATGGTTCCTGCATTCACATGTACTGGACTTACTGAAACTCAGTAGTTCAGGAATTGTGCAACAAAAAAGACAATGGCTGATGCAAGGGCAGAAGTTAAAGCTATGCAAGGCTATATTGCAAGTGGGAATGTAAGGTGACATGCAACCAGCTACTTGGTTATTGTGTGTGTTCAGTGTTGTTGAAGTTATTTGCAGTGGGCAAAATTTGAAATAACACCTTATGCAGTGCTAGGTCATTTTGTACCTTCATTCAAGTTACCTTCAATGCTCAGTTTCCTTCCATTCATTTTTTAATTCTAATTACTCTTTCAGTGTATGATAACAGATACCAGACATAACTCCATTCTACAGTGACAGCTATTTCTGAGGTAAGAAATTCCAACTGAACGCAAAGCCCCATGAATTTGATAACTCATGCCTCACTTTTCTGAAAGCCTTTTTCCACTTCTATCATCTTATCAGTCGTCTTTGGGATTTTTGCCCCCCCCCCCCCCCCCTGCAGCATTTTTAATAAATTGATAGCTCTCTTTCTCCATTTTGGCTGTTTTGATGTGGGATTCCTGTCTTACTAAAAACCATAATATATCAAACATACCCTTGCTTTTAGCATACAACTTAACAAAGGTGGGCCATGACTGTGTCAGATCATTGAAAAATTGGTTTGAGCAAAGAGGCATCAAGAATTCCTTTGACACCTGGCATGGTAAGTATGTATAAAAGTTCATATGTCAATGACTGTGTGGTGCTCTTCAGTTTTGTAATAATTTATTTAATTTGTTACCAGCATGTTATCTAATAATCTAAAGGCATCAAACATAAACAAGACTTTTGGTGTTTGTTCATCAAAAAAAGTAATAAATCATTCAGGACATGACTCGTGTCATGTCATGCATTGAGTGCACTTTACAATTTACAACACATTGGCATTTTTTTCCTCACTGATAAAGTTGTTATTGTTGTAATCTGTCTATGGTCATGATCAATCACAACTTATTATCAAGACTGAATTCATTTGAAAGTAGTGTCTCTTTTTCACATTTGCGTCTATTTTATTCAAGACAGTACTTGTATTTACAGGTATATAATAGTGACGATGCTTGTAGGCTTTGCCATATGCTTTGCCTAGTATGTATTTGGCAGCTTCTAGGTTGTTTGCAGAAGCTCTTAAAATTTCACGATGTAAGGCTACTACTTGTTTGCTTTCCTTTTCAGAGATGATGTAGCTTTGGTCTTGGAATGAGTTTATTGATGATCAAGGATGGTTCAAGGCAAAGTATTATTTCAGTTGCTTTTCCATTTTCTGTTGAAATGACTTCTTTTTTCAGTTGATGCTCATTCAATTCTCTTGAATGATGACATCAGTTTGGATTCATATGCTCAGAAATCTTCGCGACTCAATGAAAATTATTATAAATAGCATCTGTGTACCCTTGCAAAATAAGACCGGAATATTCTGGTTATTTCTAGAAATTTTCTAGAAATATGACAAAATATTTCTGGAAATTTCTAGAATTTACCAGTTTTCTTTTCTGGAAAATTCTAGAACATTCTAGAATGTTAATGAAACATGCTAATTAGGGTAGAGTCAGCCAGAATTTGCCAGCTTATTCCAGAAATCACAAACTATGATAAAATGAGCTTTTTTCCAGCTTTTTTCCAGCTCATTACAAAATGTAGATTTCTAGAATTTTCTAGGAAATTCTTGCATACTCCATAAAGGAAGCAGTGATTAAATAATGTATCAATTTCCAGCTTTTTCTAGCATATTCCAGATTTTCCAGATTTTCAAGATTTTTTCAACATGTATTCCAGCTTTTTCAGGTGTTTACTTCATGATGGTTCACTCTAATGACTGTTAATAATTTTTACTTGGCATTCAACCATTTCAAAAAATTTATTAGATGTATACAACAAGGCTAAGCCAGTAAATCTTAACAGGTTTCTTGTTGGTAGCATTCACATGCCCAACAGAAAAAAGAATCACGTTTTTGCCAGCAATAACTTGAACAAATGTTTGAAATTCTTAACAGTAAAAACAAATTATCTAAAATATATGTTACATATTAAAATCTTTTCTTTGTCTCTATGACTATCCTGAACTGAAACTGAAGAATTTAGAAAACATTGTCTTTTTTGATAAAAAAAAACAGGGACAATAAAATCTTCCTCATAGCTTTCTCTGCTCTTTTCCTCTACATTTGGCCTTGTTTTCTTTATTTGCCCTGGCCTTCTTTAGGACCAGGCCAAGGTCCTTTCTCACAGATGACCTTGTAAATGCAGGAAATCCTTTCCTTAACACAATACCTGTAAAAAGGAAAAAGCAAATGAAAGCATTTTAAGTAAAAAGCGTCTTACATTTGAAACTGTATAGTGTAAAACACAAATTATAAACAGGAACTCTGACTTGCTGAAAGAACTTTATTTTTGATCACAGGTTAATTACTGAATTTTAATTGCAGAATTTAAACCAGTAAATAGATGTAGTCAGCTTACATGTGTGCATCCTTGTTGCCACCCAATTCAGATTATCTGATGATTCATTTGGGAGTCTGCAATTGCTCTCTTTGAACAATGTTGCACTCCATTCCATGCAACAAATGGCACAATCTATTAATTGCACCCTCCCAAATGAATCTTTAGGTAATTTTAATTGAGTAACAAAAAGGCTGTAAACACAAACATGTAAGCTCGTTTGCCTATGTTACTTGAAGTGTAAATATAATTGTAGTGGGAAATGTTGACGATTGGACAGTATGTAGTACGACAATATGTATTTGCAGTATTTTGACAACATATGGCCATAGCGATGAGAACTTTTCTTTCAGTTTCTGTTTATGTCTATTGCATATATTTGTTAACAAAAATCAAGGAAATGCAGCCAAGACCTGTGACACAAAACCACATAGTCTACTTAAAGCAGTTTAAAATGTTTTGAATTTTGTGAAGATGTTGGGTTAACTATAAGCCAATTGCCAGCAAAAGATGCTGCTTTTAATCAGGGAGACCAAATGCTTGATAGACCAGGAGATCTGTTTTGTATTTAAGACAGTTTGCACATATAGGGGTGTAGAGATAATTAAAGAAATACATCTTTAAAAATTAACTCACTTTCTAAAATGCTCCGCCTTGATGGACTCAGGCCTGGCCTTGCTGTATAATCTTTGTTGCACTGAAAACCAGTGACTGACGAATTGTGCAGTTCCTCACTTGAGTAAAGCTGCCTTGCTAGTGCCTCCACAGCTGACTTAGCATCAGTAGCATCCTCTATTAACTTGACCAGTTAAACAATATAAACTGTAATTAACAATAAGACTACAAGTCTCAGTTTTGAACATACATGTAAAGTCTGTTGTAATAGACACTCTAAAGATTGCAGTCAAAAACCAACAGAGTTATGCAATTGAGCCAAAAATCACAAATACTTTCTCCATAGGAGCAACTTGGGAAAAATTGTGTTCTATCAGCGAAAGGAATACAGTGGGCCAATCAATCAGATTCACAGATTTTTAAGACAAGAAAGCTGAATGACGACTTAAAAAAAATTTACAAATATCATTTCTTTTGTAAGATACGTGTACCTGTAATATAAGTTTTTTAGGTGTGAATGGAAACAGTTAATGTCATTAAGGTAAAGAAGTCATTTAACATACATGCATCAATGTGGTTTACATGTGCATCTTGAAGTAAAGAAATAAAGGGGGTGTCAGCTCTAAGGAGGCTTGTTCTGGGAGAAAAACAAAATTCTTCCAGGAATCTGAAGATTTCGCCCGGAACTGGGAGACTCAAGAAGATTTCCACGAGACACGATCCAGTGTAACTAAAATTTCATGAACTTTGAGATTGTGTGAGAATGTGTCAAAACCTTCTGGGACAATGTTCTCAATTTACTGGAGGACTTTTATTTACAGATAGTACTGCTCAAACAGTGTATTTTGGCATTGTTCCCCCCCCCTGCTGTGATGAAATACCTTTGTAAGCCCACTGAATCTCTCTTCATTTGGGTCCTCCTTCTCTGCAACTTCATTTTCAATTACCACTTTTCCCTGTTGATAGACAATGCAATGTCTCTCATGTCACAGTTAAAGTGGATGGTCTTTTGCACAGAACTTTGCAAGAATGTATCGCAATGTTCCAATATTGATTGACAGTTTGCCCCAAGCAACTTAGCTTCCAACAACAGCTTAAACTATTTTGCGCTATGAACTTATTGCTGGAAATATGATGTCTATAACAAAAAAATAAGTATTCTTTGAATCTGCTGCTAAGTTATGAAAGTAAGAGAATCAATCAAATTGCCAAATGATTGCATGTCACAATAAATGTACTATGTATGTGTCAATTAGTGAAAAAGACTGACTCAATACAGCTGTACATTTGTCAGACATGTTTGCACAGTTACTACATACCCAGAATAATCTAATTATTAATATCAAAAGCATTGTGGCATCATAAAAACACACATGTATGAATAATACAATTTTTGTTGCCAAAAAAATACTTTAACAAACCTGTGATTTAACTTTTCGGAGTAATAATACAAAGCATATACAAGCTCAACATTACTTTAGATGAATAGCACTGTGAAAGAAACCTGTGCACTACTTGATATTAAAGTCCCAAATAAAGCAAGACCCTTACCTTTCTTTGCTTCCTCTTCAGTTTTTCAAATTCAGCCTCCAAGCTGCAAATTCGTTTATTAAGAGACATTAGCAGAGGCTGACAACCTGAGCATGCAGTAGGTAGACTGCTGAATGATGTCTCCCCTTGTTGCACAACATCTCTTTTTACATGTATGTGGTCACCCATTTCCAGTTGATAGCTGGGATTCATTGTTTGATCTAAATCTGACACATCAAAGTCTGAGCATTGGTGTAAGCTCTTAAAGAATGAAAACTCCTGCTGTGGTGTAGCTTGTTCAAAATGGGGTGATCCAGATGATCTTGACACTGTACATGTATGTTGTTGCTGGTGGGGTGAACTGTGTGTGCCAGATGTATCTGTGGCTTCTTGTGCTGTGATGTATCTTTTATTTGTGGACTGTAGTGGAGAGGGGTAGCTGTTTGTGACATTTAAAGCACGACGGATTGACCGGTTGGTGCCACCCGAAGACTGATATGAAGGAGGAAGGATGTTGATTACACTTGAAGATTGGTGGTGTCGAGGTGTCTCCAAGGTGCCATTGAAAGACTGTTGGAGGGGAGGTGAGCTGCTAGGTACACCTGAAGGCTGCTGGCATTGTGGTGTATTGGCACCTGACGATTGTTGGACAGGAGGCAAACTGTTGGTTACACATGACGGCTGTCTGTGTTGTGGTATAAGGAAGTTGGTTTCACCTGGCTGGGGCTGGTACTGGGGTGAACCAATACTCCCACCTAAAGACTGCTGAGGAGAAGGCAGGCTATACATTACATCTGAAGACTTCTGGTGTTGAGGGGAGTTAAAGTGCCCAGCTGGAGATTGATGTAAAGGGAGTGAAGTACATGGAGGCACAGATTCTTTTCCCTGTGTGGGATTGGATGTCTTCTCTACTGTCTGAGCTTCAATTGTTTCAGACCCATCAGGATTTTCATCATCACTAACAGTGATTTGCTGCCTTCGCAAAAGCAGATTCTGGACTCTTTTAGCATGTTACTTTTTCCTGGTCATTTGTTTCTTGTTCTCCTTTCCTCTTACTCTTCTGTTTCTTGAACACCAACTGCTTTTGCCCAGAAACATGATTGTCACCGTTATTTAAATTTCCTGCTGTTTTTCTTGACTTCTTGTGTTATGTTTTTGGGAAGCCATTTTCTCATTTACTGGGGCAGTTCCACCCTTATCTTCTACCACTGCTTTCCTCTTCATATGTTTCTGTTTTTGAGATGCATTAGACTCCTGGTTTTTTTTTTTAAATATTTTCAACAGAATTCTCCAATGCTGCAAGCTTCCTTTTGGATGGCTTAGGTTCTCGACGAGGCCGAGGTCCATCCAAGGTTGTGACTGGCTCTTCGGTTTCTTGAGGGGTTACCAGCTCATTGACCTTGTTTTCAGCTTCCTTCTTAGTGTCTATATGAAAACATGAAATCAGATGTAATTTAGCTGTCTACATGTACTTCCACCACTACCGATCATTATAAGTAGTAAAAACTGGACCCTCGATTAACTATGACTAGACATAACTAAGTAGACTAGCTTTAAAGCTAGACTAACTACTAAACTGTAATTTTGACTGAAATGCACTCCAACTTGACCTGCAGCTTGTTTTTTTTTTTAAAGAAGCCCTCAATGCCTGGCAAAAAAATCATTAGTAACTCTCCTAACACCAAAGAGCAAGTCTTAAGATTTATGGTTTAATGAGCATTGAGGTGAAGATCAAACCAAGTAATTCAGAGGAAAACGGGTTTACCAAGCATATGATGCACTTTAGAACGAAAATCGATGTAATTGAGAAAAACACTGGGTGTACAAACTCACCAAATACTGCAAGAACATGTCCATGAAACAACATGGGTCTCTTTGTCCCTGAACCGTTCCTTGCAGCGAACACTCATCTCCTCTCACATTGAAGGGATCCCGAACGATGATATTGGAAGAACTCTGCGCCTCCACTCCCCACGATCCTCAGTCAACGACAACGTACTTGTGCTTGGGCATTTTCAGAAATCGAAATTAAAAAGAACTCAGCTGAACAGAATGGTGCTCCAAGTTAAAATGCACGCCAGGGACGATCACGGTAAAACACGTGGAGATACGAATGTCACAGAATGAATAGACGCTTCCAAATTCAAATCTGGTGGAAATCTTGCTTTGATCGTATTGAAAAGCTGCGGTCACTACAAAGTCGGCCATAAATATCACATCATGGGATGGGTCGAAAACAAAGACGTGTGAAATTCCAGGGGTATTAGGTTTGACCGGTTTGCCAGATCGTTATTCTTTTTATTCGCTTCGCGCCCACTCTTCCCGAGCATCACTCTTTCTTGCAGAGTTAATTTAAAAAATCCGTAACAAAGTCCTCCGCGTCAAAATAAAGGATACTCTGGACACACTTTGCATTTTTTCTGAAGCAAGCGGTCGAAGCAACCACCCCGAGGTTTACCTTCTGTAACGAATTTCACCGCTGACCGGGTGATCGCTGTAACGACAGCTTTTACGTTATGCGATCGTACGATCGCACACGATAAATGATGGCGGTTCTCAGCAAAACTTTGGAAGCTACAACTGATCGGAGCGATCAGCATATTTCCTATATGGAAGAGATATCATTTATCCAGAACAAACTCTTTTTTGAGACATTCCCAGCTGCTATTGTGAAGTTACGAGCGTCCTGTGCCATGTCAAGCTGCTGGGAAATTCAATATTTGCTAACTCGCTACCTTCATCGAAAGATGGCTGTACTTGACAGCGTGAACCATACGAGAATGGCTGTTCCAGTATTTGAATCGCTTAAAGAGTATTTTAAAAAGATAAATTTGAAAGATACCAAAGTAATCCAACACTTGGCTGTATTCAAAACCGCAATAACGTCGTTATGTTTTCATGACAATCGTTCCAAAGAAACAATCTTCAGTAGAGCGTTTGTTAACCGTTATGAGTATAAAATCAAGGAAAAGCTCTCCACAAGGTATAGTGACGGAGATGAAATGCCAGTAACATGGAAAGGAAACCAACCAGCTGAATTTATCCCTTCAGTTAGCCTGCCGGTTTTAAGATTGCGAGGAGGAGCTAATGGAGACGACGAAAAGTGGTTGTGTGACATTTGTGGGAAGTTGCTCGTCTCCAAGAGAAATCTTGACGTACATATGGATTCTGCTCATGCTACGGACCCAGATTTCACCTGTGTTACATTACCTGATGGGCTCTCAAAGTGGAAGTGCAGTTTGTGTGGCAGTCTTCTCTCTTCAAAGCAGCGAGTGATTTCACATTTAATTAAAACTCATGGTAAAACAAACCTTGGCGAGAAAGAACATCAACAAACCCTAAATTCCCGAACGAGATTGTGGAGAAGAAAGTGTTCAGCTAATGGCTCTTTTGTTCAAGGACAAAACTCTTCTACTGCTTATCTGGAGGAAAATTTAAGCTTTAACTCTGAACATTGCTCAGCTATTTCAAATGAATCACCTAGACAGGAAGATGCAAGCTTTGTTTCAAGTTTCTATCAGTCAATTTCAGGAAAAGAATATTTACACTTTTTAGCTCATAACAGCACTTGTGATGCTGAAATTTCAAGACAAAGCTCACATTGTTACAACAAAGGGAACAGTGCCCAGAGTGTTGTTACTCATTGCCCAGCTTCTGAGAATTTATATTGTGACCCAGTTATTTGTGTGGATGTAACATACTCATCAGACTCAGACTGTTCCGCAGCCAGTTGCACTGATTATAGTTCCTCTGAAACAGAGCAATCGACATCCAGTAGTGAATCAGACTCAGGAGACCAGGAGACAGACTTAGTCTCAGATACTTCTGTTGACATGACCCCGTCACTAGTTAGTGAAAAGGAGAAACTGAGCATACTAATTTTATCATACATTGCTAAACATAAATTAAGCGGCTCTGCTTCTGTTGACCTGTTAGATCTTCTTAAATTCATTGCCCCAAAAGATAACACCTTACTGTCATTGACACTCAGTGAGATTAAAGAAACACTAGGAGATTGCATTGTTAACATCTTTGATTATTGTGGAAAGTGCTTTTCGATTTTTCCAAAGGATGAGAGTGTTTATCGGTGCAATACAACAGACAATGGGGGAAACCAATGTGCAGATTTACGTTTTGGTGGCAATTTGGGTAATCAGGCTAAAAAGCAGAGGAACTTGTACTTTGTGACTGTTTCAATTGAACAGCAGTTGAAAAAACTTCTGGAGCACAACAGCATCTGGATGAAAATTCAACAATATAAAGACACACCAAACTGTTCATCAAATATCAGGGACATTGTTGATGGAACAGTATACAGGAAATTTAAAGAACCTGGAGGGTTTCTCTCCAATAAAGCCAATTTAACTCTACTTTTTAATACAGATGGCATACCATTATACAAATCTTCAAAGGTTAATATTTGGCCTGTTTTCCTTGCCATAAATGAACTTCCTCCAGAAGAACGGTTTACAAAGAAGAACATGATACTCTGGGGATTATGGCAAGGGAAGGGAAAACCCAGGTTTTCCACTTTTTTTGAGGTGTTTACAGATGACCTTAACCGACTGAAGTGTAAAGGTTTCACCATCTCGGAGAAATGCAGTCCTAAAGTTATGCTTGCACTTGGCACTACAGACCTACAAGGTAAAGTATACCTTATGTACACGAGACACCATAATGGTATCAATGGTTGCATTACCTGCGAAGAGGAAGGTTTTGTTACAAAGCAAGGCAAAGGACATGTACGTTGTTATCCTTTCAAAGATCCACCTGCAAGAACTAGTGAAAGTGTGGTAGAGAATTCTTTGTCTGCTATGGAAAGTGGTCGCAGAGTGAGAGGTTTCCATGATGTGACACCATTGGCAAAGTTTCCTTGGTTTGACCTGGTACTTGGAATTGTCCCAGACTACATGCATGGTGTCTTACTGGGTGTAACAAAACAACTTCTTAATCTTTGGTTGTCCTCATCAAAACATAAGAAGCCTTGGTTCATTGGACACAAAACAAAAACTATTGACAAAAGACTGAAAGAAATGAAAACACCTGACTTTATACAAAGACTTCCGCGACAACTGGAAACAAGTCGAGCTTATTTCAAGGCATCTGAACTACAAGCATGGCTTCTTTTTTATTCTATACCATGCCTCATGGACATTTTACCAGAAAAGTATTTGCAACATTTTGCTTGCCTAGTAGAAGGTATTTACATACTACTTGAAGATAATATAACACCAGATTTACTATCTTTGGCTAGAGATGTTTTATTCAGCTTTTACAGGGATCACCAGGTTCTTTATGGGGATAGCAACTGCAGTCCAAATCTGCATAATATTGGAGCACATTTAGTGACTTATGTACAAGCATGGGGGCCCCTTTGGGCATGGTCGTGTTTTCCTTTTGAAGATTTAAATGGAGCCCTACTAGAGAGTGTTCATGGGACAGGAAACCAGTGTCGCCAACTTATTTGGATGATGTATGCTCAAAATTCTCTCTGAACCAAATGCCATTTAATTACTGAAATCAATGTACGATGCTTTGTGGAGCAAATGCTTTCTGGTGAGAGAAGCCTACGAAATGTGAAGGATGCGGCAAACTGTCAAGTTGCAGGAGCCCCTAGGAAGTGGGCAGTCAACAATGACATTTATAAACAGGCATCCTTACTACTTCCTTCAAGTTACACCGATGGACCAGTCTTTTTAGAAGCAAAACGTGTGATTGTAAATGGTCATGTCATTTACTCAAGGATCTATGAAAGAATGAGAAAACATTGTAGATTTGCAGTTCTTGTGGAGCATAATGGAGGGAACTACATGGCTTTTGTTGAATACTTTTTGTTTGAGAGTAATGTAAAAACCGTTTTTACTTTAATTAAGCCCATTATTTTAGATTTTGAAAACCCTTTCCTTGTGTGTGATAAAGCAAAGCACCTCCTCAGAGTTACAGGTGAAGATGACAAGTACACTGTTGTCGCTGTGGACTGTATCCTTGAGAAAATCATTTACCTTTCTGGCAACCCAAACAATAGGTGTGTTGCTACGGCTCCAAATTTCAGCGGTCATTGTCGATAAAGTTGTTTGTAATTTACAAAAAAAGTGAGTCATTGACTTATTTGTCATTGTACTTGTAGTATTAAGTATCTTTCTGTAAAGTTTGCTCTTCATGATGTGAGGCCTCAAAAGCAACCATTCTCAAGGTTTCAGAGGTAGTCACAATGTGATTCAATAATTCTTAAGAAAAATTTGGACTAAAATACGAGGGAAGACAACAGAAACAAGCTGTAAGTTCTAGTTTGTATCTTGTATTTTCATTCATGTAAATTCTTTTATGCAATTTTCTATTCAAAACTCTGCAGTGAAGAGAATTTGTCAGAATTTTTAAATTGATTATGAGAAACTTATTTTCGTAAAACCAGTGGTAGTCATTGACTAGATGACTGTATAATCAGACAAATCTGCTAATAGATTTTTTAATAGTGGCTTTGCTTAATGAAAAAAAATCAGCTCACTGAGAATTCATTTTTCAATGACAGGTGACTTAGAACTGTACATCAAGCGTACCTGCCCAAAACTGGTTAATCAATTTACTCAGGGTTTCCTGCAACATTATTTTAAATATCAAATCACTGATCACCATTCCTAACAAAAAAGAAAAGATCTCACTGATCTTGAAAAGGTAGATCTAGAATTTTATGCTAACCCATAAAGGTAAAACCCCCCCCCAAAAAAGGAAAGAGCCAATGATAGTTGTGTAAATGTTACTACTTTTTAGTTTATCAAGCGATAAGGTGAAGTACTTCTTTTCCTATTCTATTTCAAGATTTTGAAATAAAATGAAACTGACCAAGCTGACAATTTCTCTCAGGTTTGCTATTATGTAAATTAGTTGTTAACTACTTCCAGCTTATTCCAGTTTTCTGCAAGCAATGCAGACTGGAAAAAGCTGTCAATTTCTAGCAGCAGCTAATACATGCATTAAATTCCAGCTATTTCCAGCTTTTGAAAGAACTTAAAACTTGGAAAATCTGGAAAAATATCTTCTAGGAAAAAGCTAGAATAGGATTCTGGAATAAAACTGTCATATTCTAGAAATTTCTAGAAACTTCCAGAAATTAACAGAAAGCTGGAAATTGGTTTCGCAAGGATATAATCTTTATTGAGAGGAAATAAACTACAACCCATTTCCTTCTTTTTCTCCTAGTAGGATCACAACCTAAGGTACAATCAGTGGAAGAAGAACATGGAAAATGCTGATCAATCCCTCAAGATATTGCATAGTGGAGTTCAGAATTAGGGCATACAGTGTATTGTGAAAGAATATAGCTTCTATTGTACCTTATTGTCATTATACAAAGAAATGTATACTATTTTGTAGGGAAGTGCTGATGGAGTATTGTAATGCTGGTTTTATGAACGACGGTGAGCACAGTATGGCACTCCATTAGGATTTGGCCACCGTTTCCGAAGATCTTCCACAACACAGACTGGCAGGACCTTTCAAACATCTTCCATGTAACATCCCAATGCTTCCTTCCTGGCTATGTAAATAAGATCGCGCTATAAACCGTGGCGGGTTAGAATTGTATAAAAACGTCTATTGTCGATCTCTTGACTAATGAGCTCGTGCTGCAGCTCGACACATGTTGCCGCTGCATTTTCCGTGGCTTCCTTGTCTTCGGAAACTGTCAAAGAAAGCAAAATTAGCGCTGTAAAGGACATCGTTCGAGAACGTTGCAAATGGAGGGTAAAAATATGTTTCGGCAAACTAAAACGCCCAAGATAAGATTTTGTAGCTGGCAGAAAAAGGCATACAATTCAGATTAAAAAGTATGACCCAACATATGGCCTTTAAATATTTATCCGTTTTGCGAGTTCCCGATCATTGGAAACAGGACATTGAATATTTATGCTTCACGGTCTGACAGTATTATACAATACCCCCCTCGGATCGGACTTGACATTACAAATAGAACAATTATTGGCATAGACATTGCGAAAAGTGGATTAATATCAGTTTGCAATCTTGTTGTAAATATGATTCGTTGAAGAGCCAACTTACCTGGCGTGGATTTTTTCTTTCGTGGTTTCTCTACCCGAACGATCTCCCCGTTGTTCACGGTAAGCCAACCGTTCAGCTCCTCGATTAAACTTTCGTCTGATAAAATTCTAATCTGTGAAGTACTACTTGGTATTAAATAAAGATATTTCAATTCTAGGGCAAGTAAAGACAGGAAAGGCACAGCAATTCTCGTATACCTTACCTTTCGAGTGTTCAAATCGCCCGCCTTTCTAAATTTGACCCGCGCACGTCAACGGTGAGTGACAAATGAGCCTAGGTCTTCCCAGGGTAGACTTCCTTATATAGCGCGCCTTCGTGTTTAAGTCAGTCAGTCGCTTATAACGTGACGATTTTCCAAAAACAATAGATTCCACGCAGCTGCTGCAGAGCAAATATCAGCTCAGGAAAGAAAGGTGAGTTCCATTGCCTCGTTTTGTAACGTCTAAGATCAAACAAACTCATTTCTTTTAATAGTTTTTTGTTATAGCTGAGTTTTACCGTGGACACGTACTATTACTCGTACCGGGCAAGTTTGGGCATGTTATTTTCTGCAATCCTTGTCAAAATTGCTTGTTGCTTTGATCATTAATTTTATCGAGAGAATTCATCGTTACACAGAATTAGAGGTTGAAAGTTGACTAAAAAAACCAGGAGGTTGTTTTCTCGCTTAACAACCTTGAAA
The DNA here is from genome assembly GCF_964205215.1 of Stylophora pistillata. Lineage (NCBI taxonomy): Eukaryota > Metazoa > Cnidaria > Anthozoa > Scleractinia > Pocilloporidae > Stylophora > Stylophora pistillata. The sequence goes on from NC_142529.1 coordinate 11,585,127, forward strand.
ATAGTTTACTAAGAGTAAAAACCATCTCTTCTCGACACGTCGTTTAAAGTACAAAGTATGTTGAAAGACGGAAATTTATTGTCTGTGGTTTTAAACTTCTGGTATGTCGGTATGAATGGAAATTTGCTCGACCGCCTGAATCATCGATTGATTATTGGTTAACCGAGCCACATCTAGTCGCAAGCAATGGATTTAAGGTGCTAAAATGAAATAAAATGCTCTAAAATATTTTATTGCCTCATACAAGGGTTCGATAGCTTAAGCGTCGCAGGAGGAAATAAATTTAAATATTGTGAGTCTCCACTCCTCGCCTTCAATAAAATAAGTCCGCTATTACATTTCTTGCTTTTAATTACGACTTGCGGAAATTTTATGAGACGAATTAAAGACGTAAGCGATAACTTCTTCAAAAAACAAATTTGAAAGACAAGTCGCCGACAGGACAGGTCTATTTACTACTACTAAACAATTTGCTGCGCACAGCATTTGCTCAGGCATAGCAGACAGCAAATTAAAATGCATTTTAACATCGACATTTCACAGCCTCTCATTCACAGAGAGCTGTAAAATTTGAAAAATTATTGAAACTGAAATATATCTTCTGCAAGTCTTCACAAAGATAAAAGTTAAAACACATTACTGCATTACATTTCGAAAAGAGAGTGATAAAATAAGCCACACTTGAAAGTGGCATGGACCACTTCTCCTCATTATGACTGTTTACATATCCAGTACCCTGAGGCGAGACAACATAAGGCTGTCAGCATTTGATGATTAGAGAACACGAAAAGTCGAGGTAATAAGCTTCTATACTCTTTTACGACCTGACGCATGAAGAAGTATACTTAGCATGAACTAGGACTGAACTTAAAACAGCGCGGAGACCAAAATTATAACTTTACAATGATACGAACTCGATTATTTTCATTTACAAACTGCATAGGGATAATAATGATCATTATCATTGTTATGGAAGGGTCAAACGTGTCTCGGCCGGCTCAGCCAATATGATTTTAGCTTCGCTTACATGAACCCCACTTGAGTGGGGCTCGCAGAATTACACACTTCATCCGTGTTGAAGTCGTCATGTTGACCTTGTCTTCTGGAGTTCCAAAATTAGATCGAGTGATTTTCGATTTTCATTCACAGACTGTGTAGGAGAAAATAATGATCATTATTATTATTATGGCCGTGTCTCTGCCAGTTTTGCCACTAGGATTTTTCTTTCGCTACCATGCTGACCTTGTATTCTGCCATTAAAAATCTAGATCGTGTGATTTTCGATTTTCCAGTTGTAACAATGTCCAACTACATCTTCAGTGCGGTTCAACTGCAGGGCTAATTGGTCTACTTCAAACAAACGCATGGCGTGCGGTGTGGTCTACTTCCCTGGGTGTCACTTCATTCTGAAAATGAAATTACCAATCAGAGAAATGTAATTGGTAATCGTCAAATCTTTGGTTTCAAAATATCAAATAAATTATAATCTGCCACTCCATTTATTACCAGGAAACCACGTACGCTAACCTGAAAGTGGGGTTAAACCGCCCCAGAACAATTGCATGAAATAATACCCACTCTACGTTTTGAACAGATCTGGTAATTGCGTCTGAAGAAAATTTTGGAGCAACGTGCATGATTAGCAAAATTTGAGCTATTATTAACCGTGAGTGTAAATTGTAATTTAACGATTTCTATCGTCGCCGGACAACTGTATATATGCGTCGGCAAAATGTTTCACAGTCGTTATTTTAAAAATAGTACTCTGATTCTGTATAAAGAACGACGAAGAAAGTCCTTGAAAATCCTCTATTTCCTGATTTAGTTTTGCGAGTGTCAATGCCGCGGCTTGATTAAAATCTCGCGGCATAAATCAGCCGAGCCGACACCGATAGTTTTAACTTGTATTGATGTTCGTTCCAATGGAAGGCGTCTCCCAATCCTTAAAAAAAATTAATCAGCCTGGAAAAATTTCCTCAATTTTCCAAAGTTAACCGTCATGTTTTTTCTTGTAAACACGTGGTGCTGAGTCAACTGCAAAAGAGTCATCCGAGTTGTCAGAACCATTCATCGCCGTCACGTGTTTTATCTTGTAAACACGAAGTAGCTTCCCCCTTCCCCACTGGGTCAACCTAGCACAGGAAAAGGAGGTAAAATTGAAGTAATAGAAGGGGTTAAAAAGATCAGTGGTGTTTTTTTGTCACTGAATTTTGTCGCCGATTGTAGGTTCTGCCTATCAAGTGCCTGCAATAAACCAAAACCAAAGAAAAGCTATGCGATTCTTCTTCAAAATGGCGGCGGCTGTTCCGCTAGTTTTAACCGTCGGAAAAAAAACGTATACATGGTTTGGTTACACTTCGGAACCCCAAAAAAAGGTAAGTAGTAAATTTAAGATAAAGGCATTTAGAAATGTAGAGTAAATGGTTTATGGAGCTTATGTATTTTACTTCAAAGAATTGTAAATATAGTCCTTTGTAGAGAATCGAATCGTCAGGAAAAACAAAATGAATAGATAAGGTTCGCTCCTGAACTTGAACAATTCACATTGAAGCCAGTTGACTTTCAAAATCTTACAGTATGTATGTTATCGACTATAAGATTTTACGCCGTTAAAGCTGCGTAAAATCTTAACGTAATTTACGTTACTGGATGAACGAAACTACGCTATCAATTACGGAGGTTTCCCTTTTTACGTGAAGCGTGTTTGGGCAATTTTGTTTCTTGTGAATCGGGATTTGAGTTTCTCATTATTCGTGAATCGTGATTAAAGATGAGAATATCTTTTCATGTCCACGCGAAATAATTTATAATTTTTTTTTTTTTTTTATCTAAACGTGACTCGTGAATGAAGAGCCATGTAAAAAACGTGATTCGTGATTTGAGTTTCTCGTTATTCGTGAATCGTGATTAAAGATGAGAAAATCTTTTCATGTCCACGCGAACTATTTTTTTTTATCTAAACGTCACTCGTTAATGAAGAGCTATGTAAAAAACGTGATTCGTGATTTGAGCTTTTCATTATTCGTGAGTTGTGATGAAAGATGATAAAATCTTTTCATGTCCACGTGAACTAATTTTTTTTATCTAAACGTGACTCGTGAATGAATAGCTATGTAAAAAACGTGATTCGTGAACCATTTTGTTTTGCGTGATGAATTCCCAGGTGTTTAATTGTTTTGAAAATGTACGTATTGTTCTCAAACGGCTGCGATTAAGTTTGACCAGGATTTGATAGGTCATGGACTTCATATGGATCGATAAAGATACAGACCACTAATGATCCTTGAGCAACGAAGATGAGGCACTACGTAATCTATTGTCATAGATGACTGGTCGTGAATTTGGTTATTTTGTTTTTGTGTGAAACGTGATCGTCCCAAATTTCGCGCAAACGTGAAATAATTTTGGATATTATTCGTGATGCGTGAAAAGGCCAAATAGTTTTAACTGACTGAGTTTACAGAGGAGTATAGGGGAGCCTCTCCACAGCGTAAAATCTTACAGTTTGTATATAAACATGCAAAAGAAATAACGCCGTTAGTTAAAAGCGTAATATCTTACATTATGAAATACGATTACTGACTGAAAGAAATTACTGCGTCACTTCACGGCGTAAAATCTTACAGTATGTATACTACCCGGCGACTGAAATAACTTACGCCTTTAGTAAACGGCGTAATTCAAAATTACATCTTGGTGTACCCTATTCTCTTAGCGTATTTTGAACAATTAAATGTATTTAATCTATGACATGTGGAGCGTGACAAAATTATTCCTGGAAAGCGTTTCGCTTCTCCTTTTACGAGTCCTTTCTTGACACGAATAAAAGTAGGTATGCCAAGGCATACATGTGTCTAGTGCTAGGTAGTTGTTTGTATGCATTTTGAATCGTTGCAGTTATCAGCAACGTCTTCTTTAGGACCATTGGTGATATAGTCCGCCTCCCGCTATAGCTCAATGGATAAAGCGCTAGACTGTTGTACGGGAGGGCCGGAGCAACACTCAAGGTCTTAAAATAATTGAGAAGAATTTGCTACCTTTCTATAACATCAAGAAATGGTTAGATATTCTAGTCTTCTCGGATAGGGACGAATAAATGGAGGTCCCGTATCCTGCAGGGTTGGGGTAGGAGACGTTAATTTCCCACACACGAGATTACTGTGTGATGGATGTCCTCCCCTGGGGTGGGATGGGTGGGAAGGTGAGATCGATAGACTGAAGCGGCTGCCAGAGGCGCCTGATATGCTGACGTCTGTTCTCAACCTTACACTGCGCCCGTAATTCAGCCTCTGGGCTGCAAGTGGTCAGATATAAAACTATATTCGTATAGTGCATTGTTGCTAAAGCTTAGAGCTGAATTGATTCTGATTGTGGGCTTTTGTAACTAATCTACCAATTGTATTTGGAGGAAAGTACATAACCAATGAACACTGCCAGCAAAAACGGAATGTAGAAAGTAACACTTTCATCAACCAGAAACTGCTGATTTTCTAAGGAAACATAGGTATAATTTGTATTCTAATTGTCTACAAAGTACGGATAATAGCATGTCATGGGCTAAATAATGGGCCTACATGGAGAGATGGAAAAAGCTTTTTCTATTAAAACTTGGTTCAGAGTTAATAAGCAACGAAACTGGAAGAACTCTATATTATGTAACTGGAACTAATATAATTGCATAAACACAAACTTCTGACACAGATCTTTCAGTTAGCTGTGTTCCCATAAAAAAAATAAAAAATTAAAAATGCTTGTACAATATACACATTACTAGACATCTTGCAGTCCAAGAGAAAAAAGGGAAAGTAATACAGTTCAAAGGCAACAACATTTCAGTACTATCATTATGATTAAGTCAAATGTTTGTTGGTAAACATTTTCTGAATGAATGGACGAAGGACAAGCTCACTGGTTCAATAAGTTCAATATAGCGAAACGGTAAGCAACAGGTACACCTTTCTACTATTTAGCTAAAATTGAACACAATTTGTGAACATAGTTCACATATCTCTCGGGTAAGGATTGCAATTCGTTTTGACACTTACCTCACTGGTCTTAGATGTCTGCTTCCTACTTTCGTTTGCTCTTTTCTTTCCCGTATCCCCCCATGTACCTGTTGGGTTCCCTTTGTAGGCTGGGGTTGTGTGATTCTTCAGAGACAACATTTTGTTCTATTTTGTTTAAGTCATTAGTATGCTGACTTTCTAATGAACTAGAGCTACACGTAAAAAGCATTGTTGATACCTAATGCACTTTATTTACATGACTTGAATAAATTGTTGCTGGAGGCTTTCGCGATAAATGAGGTGGTACAATTAAAGCTGCATCAAGAAAATTTTGATAGGATTCTACAACATCAATTCTCAAGATTTTTAAACTTGCTGTAACGTATTAACCAAATTGTCTCCCATGAACTGTGGGTATTGCTTATTGAAATATTCTGGGTTTGTCGTGAGATAATTAATAACATCTTGTCGGATTTACAAGTGGTGATGAGGATCACCATATAACTGATGAGAAACAGCTCTAAAGAAACAGTCACTTGCATCACCCACATCAAAGAGTCTCAAACTCAGCTGACGAAATCGAAAATTTAACAACATGGTGATGCCTAATGACAATGTAGTTTGAGTTTTGACATCTTGAAGACGACTAGGATTTAATTCAATATCAGCTGAAGTCAAAAACTTCATTCTTGACACACACAATCTTCTTCTATGAGTACTTGATACTATTCTTTTGTGGTTAACTTAAAAAGCATGAGTTCCAAGTTTGCTTTTATTTGCAATCAGTTTGCCTAGTTGAACTTAGTGAAAAATCCCTCTGTAACGGTAAGCGAACATCAAAGCGAATTGGAATGCCAAGAAAAATCGTGAGCAGATGGGTAGTAACGAGCCAAAACACGGGAATATGTTACGGAGACGCCAAAGCAATTTAACCGCTGATCATGTTAAATTTCTATGTTGTTCCGTAAACTGAAATCAATAAGTTAAGAGGACCTAGTGTAAGAACACGCGTGGAGATTCACAAACGAAATACAATGAAAATAATTAAGAGAAACACTGGTGACTCAATAAACATGCGATAAAAAGCGAAATACCAATTGTACCTAATGAGCTTGCCCCGCAATTCAGTTAAAATAAAAGAACATTTAAATTTCATAGAAAATTTCCATGCGACCACGAGGGCGTAACATCGCTAATTATCATGCACAAAGCGTAAGTAAACAATGGCTAGAAAGATATGAACCAAGACGAAAATAGAAATAGAATTTTGAAAAACTTACATATTGATCCCGCAACGTCAATGGCACGCACCACTAAAACCTTGATCAACGACGACAAAGGAAACGAACTACACCTAATGACAGAGAATACGAAAAACGAGAAAGCTAAGTGAACTTGAATCAAACAGCAAAATCGTAGCCCAACTATAACGCATAGTCACGCAGTTACACCCTCACATCTGTTTAGATATTTTACATAGCAGAACTTATAGTCGGCAGCAAAGCTATAAACCAAGAAGATTTAGAAATAGATTTACTTATAAAAACCTTTAATTTGCATCTACCTCTTCTTTTCTTCGTGGTCCTGAAAACCTTGTTCATCGCTACTCTGGACGGCTATCGGTGTTTTTATTCTTAGAAATGGTTTGAAATTCCTGTAGTTATCACTCCCTCAGCTCGCGAAGAGAGCAAGAAACCCAAATCCTTCAATTTCATGAGCACCACAACTTTTAAAATTATTTTGTCGATTGAAATGACACAGCGTTCTCAGACGGTTCGTTACTCAAAGAAATTATCCGTCAACGACAGCAGATTTACTGGCTCGCGTGGGTTTCTCAATTCTCATGGTCGAAAACCACGTGGATTCATCAATTCCTCGTTTCCCTTCGCTTCCTAATTTATTTGTCGCGACTATTCCTTGCTCTTTTTTTCTTGAATGGGATTCGTCTTAGTCTTTTCGTTCCCAACTCCTCGTGTTCATGAATCGATTAGGTTACACATTCTCTAGATAACATTTTCTTTCCCGTTCATATCATTTATCACAAAATGTATACTTGTGTGTGGCCTTACCTGTATAACGTCATAATTTGCGGTATATGAAGCACTTTTTGCGCTCTTCCATAGCCGTGTGTACGTGCTAAAGCACTAGACACCGAAAATTCGAGGTCTTCGCTCTGTCTAGCAAAGCGTTTGCAATGGGTCCGTCGATTCCCTGTGAAACCTCTCGCTTTCGAAAATTTTTGTGTCCAAGAATATAACTTCGGCAACTGATATTTCAGCTGTAGATAGAGAATATATCGTGGTGAAATGTGGCTGTTTGCTTTTACAACAGAGAAAACGTGGGCTTTTCTTCTTCGCAACCTTTCTTTGGAATGTCACGTTACAGTCCCTTTGGGTTGCGACCGTTCAAACTCCGATCTAGCATGCAACGAAAGCATCCTTTTAAGGCGAGTAAACGTTAAGAAGCGTGCGATCGTTTATTCAACCAGCCATGTTGAAGAAAAGAGTCTTTCAAAATCAAATTTGGAATTTGCATAATCACAGACAACAACGCTGACTAATCTTATATTCAAATATAATTTGTAGTTAAATTCAACAAAGAGAATTCGAACAGTCACGCAAGTTCATTTGAAACATGAAATGAAATCTGTTTACACATAGTGAAAGCTAAATGCGACACGAAAAGCATATTTATCGCAGCATAAAGGTTAAAATCCTATGTACCCGCGCTGCGGTTCATCCTTTATCAGTAGGACTGGCCTCTATTCATAGCCTTTGAGAAAATCAGTCTTTCATTACATTTCCTGCTTTTAAATACGAATGACGAAAATTTTATGCGATGTATTAAAAACGTAAGCGATAACTTCTTCAAAAAACAAAACTGAGAGACAATCGGTCGCCGACAGGACAGGTCTATACACTTACCACGAAACAATTTGCTGCGCACAGCATTTGCTAATGAATAGGAGACAGCAAATAATAATGCATTTTAACGTAGACATTTCACTGCCTCTCATTCACAGAGAGCTGAAATGAGCGCTGAAACATTCGCATAAAAATTAACATATGACGTAGTATGAACAGAAAGTAAGTCATAAAAGGTAGACTACCCTGACTAAACTTCGTAACCGTTCCGCACTATCGATAGAACAGAATTTGACTCAAAATCATCGAAGACTGAAATCTATCTGCTGCAAGTCTTCACAAAGATAAAAGTTAAAGTGCACCTACACCCAAAAAATTTTTTTCGCTTAACGAAGTAAGCTTATTTTTTTGAGTATTTCTGCGCAAAAATGTTTTTATTTGCTCAAATCTTCAATTTTCTATGCCCAGTCAAAATACGGAATATCGGCCGCCATCTTGCCCCACGGCCGAGTTTAAAGAGGAATGGCTCTAGTGGGTAATGTGACGTCAAATCGAGAACACGAAAGTCTGCATTTCACACATTTTCACTTGTTTGGGAAGGTTGTAGTCGATAATTGTCCGAAAATATGCCGACTAAGTGTGTTGTAGAAGGATGTAGCAACGTGCGAAATTTGCAAGAGGGTATCGCGCTTCATACATTCTTCATACAACACACCTAGTCGGCATATTTCGGACAATATCGACGACAATCTTCCCAAACAAGTGAAAATGTGTGAGATGCAGACTTTCGTGTTCTCGATTTGACGTCACATTACCCGCTAGAGCCATTCTTCTTTAAACTCGGTCGTGGGGCAAGATGGCGGCCGATTTTCCGTATTTTGACTGGGCATAGAAAATTAAAGATTTGAGCAAATTAAAAAATTTTTGCACAGAAATACTCCAAAAAATAAGCTTATTTCGTTAAGCGAAAAAAAATTTTGGGTTTAGGTGCACTTTAAAAGACAGTACTGCATTAAATTTCCAAAGAAAATAAATAAATTGAGTCGCACTTAAAAGTGCCGTGGACCACGCTTCGAATTACGACTATTTACACATCCAGTGCCATGGGAAAAAAAAAAAACATAAGGCTGTTAGTATTTGTCGATTAGAGAACTCGAAAAGTAGAAGTAGTACGCTTCTGTTATCTATTGCGACCTGACGCATGAAAAGATATACTTAGAATGAGCTAGGACTAAAAGTAAAACAATCCAGAGACCAAAATAATAACTTAATGATATGGTCTCGATTATTTTCATTTACAAACTGCATAGGGAAAATAATGATCATTATCATTGTTATGGAAGGGTCACACGTGTCTCGGCTGGTTCAGCCACTATGATGTTAGCCTTGCTTGCATGTTGACCTTGTCCTCTGCCCTTCCAAAGTTAGATCGTGTGATTTTCAATTTTCAAGTTGTAACAATGTCCATCTACATCTTTAATGCGGTTTAACTGCAGAGCTACTTGGCCTACCGCAAACACACACATGGCGTGCGGTGTGTTCTACTTCCCTCGAGGCCACCAAATTGTGTCGAGGATTTTAATCCGTACATGTGGCTTTACTTCCTTGGTCATTACCAGAGCAGTGGAGCTCAGTCTCCTTAACGACACTTGCTCACGGAAAAAAAATTATCTGACATGATCAACTCTGAGTTAAAATGAATCTTTTTCAATTTATCTTAGACAGTGACGTTGTCCATATGCAAAACTTCACATTGTTTGGCGATACACTTCATTTTCTAAGAACGAAATTAAAATGTTCAAGGTTCGTGCAGCCTAAAAAAATGGGCCTTTTCAGTATTGTGCGACTCAAATCGTACTCAAAATAAATATTAAAGGCATTAACTTTCCTCTACGACATTCAGTATTTGAATAATGCAAAAAAATATTTCCTGAAAGTTCCGTAAGCACAAATTGCTGGATCTGATCAAATTTGGAATTTGCATGATCACAGACAACAACGATGACTAATCTTATAGTTAAGCAATAAACCACACTTTCTATTGATTGTGGGAACTTACGTTTGATTAATTGAATATCACTGTAAGACCGCATCACGAAATAAATTGAAAGGCAACAGCATCGAACCGTGCGCACTAATTCAATCACCACCCGTTTATATTGTTTACTCGCGGCACACATTTTCCTTCAGCGAAATTAGTTTCCTCTGACTCAGCTTCAATTTCAAATTGAAGCTTTTGCGGAGTCCTCCTAAAATTTACAGAAAGTGCTAAAACACTTAAACTCTGCAAAAACTACCCAACATGAGCTGAAGTCGCAGACAGCAAACGGAATTGCCATAAACCTTGAGTGCACATTCTTTTAGGGGAAAATTTATTAATTTTTTAATTAATTTTTAACTTCGCCAGGAGAGATCTCACAGAACTAATGTTCCAGTAACGAGACTCCTAAACAACCCACCCATCCCACCCCAGGGGAGGACTTCCATCACACAGTAATCTCGTGTGTGGGAAATTAGCGCCTCCAACCCTCCATTTATTCCTCCCTATCCGAGAAGACCAGAATATCAAACCATTTCTTGATGTTATAGAAAGGTAGCAAATTCTTCTCAATTATTTTAAGACCCTGAGTGTTGGTCCGGCCGGGGCTCGAACCCCTGTGGTTCAGGTTTTGCTACAATTCAAGTGTTATTTTTCCGGTTTCGGTCTAGTTCTCGTGTTTTGTTCGTTCTTTGACACGACCGGCTGAGCTTTAAAGAGTGATGAATGAATTGGTTCCATTCAAATTATTCTACCATTGTACAAATTATGGCAGAAATATTGATTTATTGTCATTTATCGTGAAAATACTAGTTAGGGTTTTGGGACATAGTTAGTCGTAAACTTTTCATATATAATCATTTCCATTTATTCGGAGTCATTCGAGTTCTTTCGTTTTAATGATTAAAAAAAATATAGAAAAATCACAATAGTTTTTATTACATTGTCTTCATTGTGAAGCTGCCTATCGGTGCTTTGCTTGTTCAATTCTATAGTGAAACTTTAGGTAAATAAAAGTGTTGATGGTGTGATGTATGTAAATTTGAACAACGAGATCAGTCACAAACCTCTAGTTCTTTGTCGTTCTTTATTGTACACGTAAACATTTTAAGAGTTACCAAAAACTCGTTGGAACGTGTATATGTGGAAAAACAAAATAATTAAAAATCCATTTGAAAACTTATAAAACAATCTATCGGTTAAAAAAGAGTTAAAATTTGGAAAAATATTCAGCGAAGACAGAAACTATAAGAGCAAAGAGTAAAATAGATGAGAGAAAATTAATAATGATAAAATAACATTGACATATGCAATACAAAAACTAGTATGAAGATTTTAAGTTGAATCTATGAAGAGCCTTTTAATCATTTTAGGACAATCGGAGTTTCTAATGTACATTAGAACATAGCTAGGAGAGCCGCGCAATCAAATTCAGTATACGTAAACGTGCTCAAAATCCCGATAGTGCACGCTAATAGGGTGAGCAAATCGCTTCGCCAGAAATTTTTTTTTTCTGCGCGAGCAGCCATTGTTAGCGCGGGGAAAAATAATATATTTCGCGACAATGATGGATACAACAAGAGACTCGGCCTACTAGTACCAAAACGAAGACAATTTTTCAACCTTTTCCCTTGGGCTAGAGTTCTTAAATGAGGAAGAAAAATAGAAAAACAACGGAAAAGGAGAATCGCCGTCACGATTCGCTTCAGTTGATACTGTTGTCTGTTTTTCGCGTCAGATTTGATGCACAATTCCACCGGCTATGTTCTAAAACAATTGGTTCATGCTTTCAGCTGTGCACTATCGAGTTATGGAGCACGTGGGAAGTTTGGAGAGCACTCAAGAAGCTAAAGTTGCCCTGGGCTATCGCCTCGGGCAACTCTTACGCTTCTTTCGTGCTCTCCAAACTTCCCGCGTGCTCCATATCTTGATAGTGCACGCTAAAGCATGAACCAATTGTTAAATGGTAGCTTATTCCAGAGCTTGCTAGGACTACCAAGTTACTTCCCTTATCCCTTGACACATCCCTTATACTCAGACAATTCACCTGTTGAGTTATGGCATTTATAAATTAGCACCAGAGCTTGGCAATAACGAAAGTGTTACAAAGTATTCATGCCTACAAGACTCAGTAAGGTTTTGTGGCTTTTATTTATAGTCTGTAACAAGGTTCTTAAGATATATTGGTTAGTATCTTCGAGTCTATCGCTCTGCACCATACCATGAGGGTAATTTAGGTGGAACCATGTAGTCAACGTGGACAAGTTTTCATTTGCCATGAACCGTAGAGGTAAATACGAAACATCATGATTATATCCAGTGGTGTCATCGGCATATAGTCTTAGTGTCATCTTCAGGACACTCTAGCTCATATCGTTTAAGTATATGTTGAAACACAATGGACCAAGTAGAGATCCTTGGTGGACACCTGCCATGACACGTACCCATTCGGAACACATACCCTCAATCTTGATCCTTTCGCGTTGTTCCTTCTAATGCTTACGAATTAAGTTGGGAGCAATAGTTTAAAAACCGTGCGGTTTTAGTTTGACCAACGAGAGGTTATGCTTCACACTATGAAATGCTTTGCTGAGACAAATAACAATAGCAATCCTTAGCATCCAGGCTAGTACCCAAGCCCCCTGTCACCTTTGATAAAGCACTAGAGCAGAAATAACTCTTTAAAAATTCAAAGAGATATTGAGAAAGCAAAGGAGCTATTTTAGTATACATCTGATCAAAAATAGTCTTCTCAAAGACTGCTGGAAACGAAGTCAAGATAGAAACGGGTTGATAATTAGATTTTTCAGATTTACTGCTCTTTTTGTGCACAGGGATGACATCACTGCTCTTCCATTCAGTGGGTATTGACTGAGTCGTGATGAAAGCTTTATCTGTAATGCACGGCGCAGATAGGCGTAGTAGGTGTGAAGAAATGTTGTCCATACCGACTTCCTGGGATCTAGATTAATAAATATGTTTTTAATAATGTATTCAGTGCCAACTGTGTTTAGAGAAAAAACATATATTAACCGATCACCGCCCATCATTGATAGTACACTGCGTATCGTGATTTGTTACATCAGCAAAACAGGAATTAAAACATTTCGCTACAGATCGAGAGTCCATGATAATATTATCTGCCTCGACTAGGATAATCTATCCTGAGAATTCGAGCGATAACTTGGCAATAGAGGTCTCATTCTTTCCCAGATTTCACTGTTGTTTCATGTTACTTAAGGTTTGTTGACAATGGGTATGAACCCCTTTCCTTTTTAAGTATGTACCAATGTTACGTTGGACTTAGTAAGCATCCCATGGGGAAAAAGATGTTACTCTACCTGTTACTCTTCACACGGAGGTATCTTCCGTATCACTTTTGACTGAGAATGGACGAAACTGGAACCTTCTTTACTAATCTAAAACAATGACGCAGTAAATTTCTTTAGGTAAAAATTCACATGAAACGGCCATACACTTCATTTTCTAAGAACGAAATTAAAAAGTTCAAGGGCTGTGTGGCTTCAAAGCAAGCCGTTGCGTGACACAAAATAATCTGTAAAACGGGTTACGCACTACTATAGGAAACTCGACTTGATTGGTGACTTGCTGCTTATCGTCTCTACTGAATTACCAAATGCTAACTACATTTCAAACCTTTAGCCGAGGAAGGGGAAAAATTCCCCTAAAGAAAAAGCTCGGGCGATGAAACGCAATGCAAAAATTGCTACAAAATTAAGTTGAAAAAAGTTTTATCTAAGCAAATTGAAATCCGTATCTGCCTACTTCATACAACTTTCGAAAATTAAAAGATAATTAATTAGTAAAAAGATAATTACTGAGTAAATGAAGGTCCATCACCCACCAATAAAGGTAAAAGATCACGATGCAGTAGATAGTAAAAGTATTGACTTTTCAGAGAACACATTCGAGCGGCCTCAGAGTTTTTCTTTGTCCCATTTAGATAAGTGATCTATATGCGACAAACGAGCAGAAAAATTATAATTCTTGATTTTTCATTGAATTCCATGGCACTTTAGTTTTGAAATAGACTGAGAAAAATAGAATTTCATATACTAAAGTTCTCTGTCTTGCATTGCTAGCGGCCGACGTGGGTCGAGTTTTACCGGGATATGGCATTCTGTGTCTCCATGAGGTCGAAAGACCCAAACCTGCAAGTGGGATGCGTTATTGTACATCCAGAATCCCTGAAGGTGACTAATATTGTTGGCTACTGTTTGTAATGTCTGTAAGGGAATATACACTGAATAAAATTACCATGCTTAAAGAGCATTACGGGAACAAGAAACGTGTACGTTGTCGCAGGACGCCTATATTAAAGATTATGCCGGTGTTATAGTACCAATTTGGACTGAAAACTGCGACAAGTGAACCCTTCCTTTCACAGACTAACTTCCTCTAACCTTCGGCAGATCTTAAGCACCGGGTACAATGGATTTCCTCCCGGAACCGAAAACACTAGCAAGAACTGGGAAAAAAGAACAAAAGATGATCTTGTTGTCCACGCCGAAACCAATGCTGTGCTCCTCACAGGCCAAACTGATCTTGAAGGTTCAATTGCGTTTGTAACAATGTATCCGTGTAAAGAGTGCGCGAAAATGCTGATAGCGGTAAGTGTTTTCGGGGAAAAAAGTATAGCTATCTATTCATATTTGAAGTGGAGATGGCTAGTGGTGGATATTTACCGAGCTGCGACTAGTATTAGATTAGCATAACTTAAAACAATGAGATAATGTTGCACAAAAACACATTATTTAATCATTTATTCCTGAAACGATTACAATATTTTCGGGTGCAAATCTTCTGGAAGTTACACGGAAATGAATAGCAAAGGATATTTCGAGTTTCAATAGCCAATTGGAACGCTTATTCAAACCTACATTTTCTGTTTCAGTGTGTTCCAAACCAGCGAGACTAGAGCACGAAAACATGATTTTAGCCCATTTTTTACAGGACCACAATATTTTATGACGCAAATCCCGCACGAATTGCTCGGAAGTGCCACCTCGGAATAGCAAAGTGTATTCGGAGTTTGAGTAGCCAATCCGAGCGCGTCTTCAATGCTATATCTACTAAAGTTAAGATAGTGAACTTCTGTCAGGTGGGGCTGCTAATCGAGGACCTTGGCATCCTGAAACCTGTATGAGAAATTAGAAAAGGTTCTATTGCATTCATATACTTTTCATGTTTTCGTATCTTCCGATAATGGTTCTGTGAAGCAGTTAAGAATTAACCACCAACACAAGATTTTCGAAAGCTGGCTTATCTTGCACTATGTTTTGGGCTTGCATCAGCGAGAGCCCGTGAGTTACCAGTTTTTAAGACAAATTTTAATACCCAGCCTTATTTCTTTGCTAGTTTATTTGAAGTCTATCCCACTGGCAGGCTTACTAAGCTAACTTCTAAGCCTTGTTACGGCAGCTAGTCAATTGTAGGTGTAGGAAAGCAAACTTTTGCCCTTAAAACCTAGGGGATTAAATACGTACCCGAAGCGAACAGAAGAAACCGTCGAAGAAGACGTGAATTAAAAGATGAAGTTCTATATTTAGTTAGAATTTTACGAACTTGCTACATGTGTTTACCGTCTCTTACAGTGCCACATCTTAACTTCTGAGCATAAGGTATAGAGCAGCGTTGAGTTCGAAATGCTTTGCGTTCTCAGACCACGCACATTTTTTAGTGATTTTTACGTCGTTGTTTTGCAAAGACGTCCAAGAAACGACACCCAATCAATATTTCCTGAGGCCTTCGAAACTGTGTACGCATTGGCGACTTTTAAAAGCAATTCGACTTCATCGTCGTTCTAGCCTTAAAAGTCTTCCTTGGTAAACGTTTCTCTTTGATTCAGTGCGACTTTTTCACCTTAGATTTGAATATTTTTGTGTCTTAGCCTTCGAAGTTAAACGGCCTCATTAGCCACAAAAAGTTGCATAACACAAGTTAAATTTATGGGGAACGAGACTGCTCTCACGCATGCCAAATCTCAGGTCCCACACGTTTTATCGATTTCGGTCGTTTTAGTATGGACAAGTGAAAACGCTTCGAAAACGCTGGTGTGGGCAGAAATATTTTTCTATGTTTTCGTCGATATGAAAACGGAGAATTTTCAAAACGAATAAGTGTGGCCAAGGCCTTTGTTTCCCTCAGTTTAAAAGTAATAATTAAGATATAACTGCCGCCCAGTTAACCCAATGGATACTGCGCTGGACTGTTGTGCGGGAGGTCGAGGGTTCGAGCCCCGGCCGGACCAACACTCAAAGTCTTAAGATAATTGAGAAGAATTTACTACCTTTCTATAACATCAAGAAATGGTTAGATATTCTAGTCTTCTCGGATAGGGACGAATAAATGGAGTTCCCGTCTCCTGCAGGGTTGGGGTAGGAGACGTTAATTTCCCACACACGAGATTACTGTGTAATGGGTGTCCTCCCTGGGGTGGGATGGGTGGGAAGGTGAGATCGATATAGACTGAAGCGGCTGCCAGAGGCGCCTGAGAAAATGCCGACGTCTGTTCTCAACCTTAACAAAATCTCATTGTAACAAACCTGTAATTCAGTTCTCTGCAAAAGGTTTGAATAATCATCATATTGGTATCATATCATATTAGTATAATATGACCGTCTCTTGTTCTGCTGTAGAAGGGTATCCGCAAAGTATACTATCTATCATTTAAAGACAAATACGAAGAGTCAAGCGCCCTCTTTGAAGCAGCCAATGTTTGGGTCACGTAAGTAATGATTCTTGTTAGACTGAAAAAAAAAAACTTTGAATAACAATTTTCATTTATTTGTGATAGGAACGTTAACACTCACAAATGAATAAAGAAGCAATCTATCGGATCTGTAGTACAATGCTAAGGAATCAACATAAGATCTTTTCACCCCACAGTCAGATAAATGTATGGGAACTGCAAAGATTTCGTAGGCTTTGCCCTTAATTAAAAGCTTAACTAAACTTCATTTTATTACCAAACTCTAAATAATGCTCGTAACCACAATGCATAGAAGGGAGGAAACAGTTTTCCTTGATATCACAAACTGTCTCTGCAGCCTTTTGCCTATATTCGTATTCACATTTTCGTTAATTAACAGCGAAATCTCATTTCGCCACTTTAGGCCGCTGAGGCGAGGTGAGGATGCAACACTGAAAGACTTTGAGGACGGCCTGATCCAGAGGGTTAGATTCATATTGGAACGGGTGAACCTAACGGGTGAACCGACAGGTGTCTATAAAGCCTTGAGGGAAAATACTGAAGAACTAAGGAGCGAGGATCTACTAAGTCCATGGCCGAGAGAGTTAAAGGACAAGGTCTGTAATTCTTACGTCTGCATCTCTACTGCCAAGTTTTTAAATTAGAAGCTAGTAACGTTTCTGTTGTTTTAGTTTATAAAATAATTATATTAACCCTTTTATAACTGATGGCCGAACTAACCACAGAGTCTTTGAGTAGTAGTTGTGGCATCGGAGCACAACCTGTATTTTCTTAAGTAACCCCAACTGTTTGGCTTTGGATTTCTAGATCTTACTGGACAAATGGACGCACTATTTTCTGTTCTTGGCCCTCATTGCTAGCACAAGAGCTTTGAAAAACCATCAAGGAGCAATCTTGATAGATTCTAAAACCTTAAAGGTATGTATTGGAAAATTTTATGTCATGTTTATTTTTGCTTTTAATCTCACAACTACGTGTTAAAATGGTTGAATGCGGAGTGCAAGAATTCCAGTTTTGTCGTTTTCCGTTTGCCCTGACCGCTATGCGCTATGCTTGGCTTTTCCATACTAACATACAAGGCGACCTTCCTTGAAATTTGGCAGCACTGTTTTTGGGCCCAAAAATTAAAATCTACGAAGATGAAAACGACTCATAATAAATAGAAATAAAGATAGATTTTTTCTCACAAAGTAATGAAATTTTTAAAAACGAAATAAAGCACAAAGCATAAGGCTTGAAGAAAAACTACATGTCAAGCCCCTATCACAGTCGAGTTTCTATTTCATTTATTCAGACAAATTGTAACTAATTAGATATCACATAAAAATAAACTTGAAGAACTGATATTGTCACATGTAGGAAGCTTGGAAAAAAACTATTCAATTTGAGCCTGCTTCCTTTCGCATTTAGGAATCTTGTCGGCCTATTGAAAAATTCTGGGGTCCTTTATTCAAGTTATGGTTAATTACATGTTTTAAGCATAAAAATGACTTTTTAGTATCTATGTTACATGCACAATTAATCTTTTCTTTACGACTTTCAGATATCAGCAATATCGTACAACGGATATCCGAGAGGTGTCAACAATGACGAGGACGATGATTCGATGCAAATGTCTGCATTAGAAAACGCCATTTGTCTTCGTTTAAGCGAAGGACGCGATTTTATCGCGTTTTCAACTCACTTCCCAAGTCTTCATGAAGTGAAAAATCTTGCTCAGGTGAGAATCGCGCGACGAAGGTTAAGGTTTTCAAAGTTACTCCCTTAAGCTGTGGAAGTGATTTTATGAGGAAATACCATTTCTTAAGTAGTACGATATTTCTGTAAAGTAACTGTCTTGCTTAATATCCTTAAATTGTTAAGGTCTCAGAAAAGCTTTATTGGCAGTCAAGCTGACCCAGATAATGAAGTTTTAACCCAATACATTCGGCAGTCACCCACGCCAAGTCTCGTAAGAGTCATCTTTCCCTATTTCCTTCCGAACGACCCATAAGTAAGCAGCAAACATGCAAAAGCCTGGCTTTGGAAAATCCATGACAATTACCAGGGGCACCTCTCACTCGAGGTTGACAGTGAGATCAGCTCCAATATGTTTGACTAATCTACCACACTTTCTTTGCTACTTTTGCATATAGGCCCGAGTAAAGAGGCTATACTTTATATGGCCTAAGACTCCTGACGGAGAAAATATCAACGAAAAGGCGCTGCAGATCATGAAAGATGCTGGAATGGAAGTTGTGTAAGTAAAAATATACGTGTTCCTTTTTTTTCATCAAAAACAAATTCGTTTGTTACTGGTATAAACTTTTTTTGGCTTTCAAAAGAATTCAAGAAAAATGAGATAACAATTATTTATTTTTTTGCATCTACAGCCCAATGGATGTTCCTGATTTGGAAAAACTTGAAAAGGCCATAAGAGATACCACTGGGGGCCTAAAGAGGGCCGAAGAAGGAAACAAGGTTCCCTTCAGTGCTTGGCCAAGTAACCTGACCGATTACGACTTACAACCAAAGAAACCAAACAGGCTCTAAGTCAGATGTCCTACACCATGTTATAGTTGTCAAGAGCATATTTGGCGTAAAATTTCCATTAAGCTCTCTAAAACAAATTCTTGTATCACTTTTGGTAGAATCCAACCTTCATTCAAAATGAGGAAATATAAATATTTAAAATAGTTGAAGCATATAAAGGGTAGGAGGTCTTAAAGTTAAGCTCCACTCGTCGGTAGGAGTAACAAGGTCATTGGGGTTTTATCAACTGGGTTGACAATGTAAATTGGCCATCGGAAAGATTTTGAAAGTGCTTCTGACTCGAAATTTTTTCCTCTTGTTTCTTGTAGTTAGATATCTATAGGAAACGTTCCGAAGCTTTAAAAGTGCTGGGAAAAATGTAAAAAGCATTTTCTTTTTTTTTGCTTTCAAAATACGCGCAACTTGTCTTCAAATTTGTCTCTGAGACTGGGACTTAGTTTATCGCCGTCGAAGTTATTCGTGACGTCACATTGTGTACCTTTGCCGCGAAGGTCTGTTGTCTCTAAAAGGATTCTGCAGTACTTCGTAGTAGATAGATAGTGCATTGAAAGGCAAAGATATTCAGTGATTCTTATGATTCCTTTGAGACCGACTCTTCTGAAAGTTCCATTGAGTTTGAATAATCTGGGTACAAAATGTGACGTCATGTGCGATTTAGGCCGCGCGATGACCGGGGCAAATTTGAAGGCAAATTGCGGGTATTTTAAAAGAAAAAAAATTCTTTTTAGAGTTTTACAGCACTTTTAAGGCTTCGAAACGTTTTCTATAGAAATCCAACTACAAGAAACAAGAGAAAAAAATTTCGTGTCATATACACTTTAAAAGCTGACGTTTCGAGAGTTAGCCCTTCGTCATTTGTTTTGAATTAACAAACTCTTTACGATGGCCAATTTGCATCTTCATCAACTCAGTAGATTAAACTCTAATTACCATGTCAAACTAAGAAAACCTCTCCAAAGCTGTTGTAAAACAGATCTAGATAAAGTCTTGTTTCGCGTTTAATTCATTAATTCGTTGGTACTGCTACATTACTATTGTGTAGTTAAGATGTTATTTTATGTCGAGCCAGTCTCGATGTCTGTGTTTATGTAATCATCCCGTAACTTCTTAGAAGGTTTTATCTGCTCAAACAGTGTAAGGTTCCCATTTATGGGTGTTTTCTATTCACGTGGGTTATCTTTAATTTCAAACCTATGTCCTTTGGTTTTTTGGTCACTCAGACCATGGTATTTTCCGCTATCTCGGGGACATTTTTATTTTAGTGGAAAAAAACATCTTACGTATTTAGTATGCTTACTCGTTCATAAAGCCATGGTTGAATTTATATTTTTTAGTAGAAAAACCTCTCGCGACAGTATACAACAGCCAAGTAAAATGGCCATTAAAACATATCAACTTAACCACATTCTATCACTACAGTTTTTTTTTCTACAGAAATCAGATGATTATTTATTGTTAAGGTAACAAAAAATGGAAAAATCAATCGTTCGCGTACTGCGTCGACATTTTTCTGGCCCCTTTGTTTGGACCACGCCACATAGAATCGAATATTCAAATGAGACGGTGGGAAGGCTGCTTTTTAGAAAATGTTAATCCTTTTTTGTTTCAATCAGTCTCAATGGACGAAAAAAAGGAGCAAATATTATTGGAAATTCCAGAATTTGTAGATTTTTTAAAACTTAGAGGCAAAGCTAATTTTCGTTTTAGATTGCGTAAAATACGATAAGACTAACGATTTAGGCTACTTCATCCAATCAGGCTTACCGAATATGAGATTATCATAGCCAACTCGGTGGTAAGCGTATACTTGGTTATTTGTCAGCTTATATTTGGCCTTCTTTCGTAAACTGATTTACGACTTACGATTTAAGTGATTTAGCTGCTGATGACAAGTCACTCTACTTTTTTGCTACTATTTCAGGTTGATGAATGAATGGGAAAGTGTACATCGTTCTCATTCCAATGTCATTTGTCGAGGTTTTCCATTTTTTGGATTATAGCCGCTAACAGCAATAAAAGATGCGTATTGCTCACAGACAGTGACGTTGAAAGTTTTCTACCGGAAGAAACCCGAAAAACTAAACTGAGAAAAACCGAAAGATAGTTGGCTTTAGTAATGTCATTGGTTTGCAGCTGAGAACGAAAATCGACAGCTGGAAGATTTGGCACTTGGATGGATGTGGATGTGAAAAGGTCAAGGTATTTCCATGATAAACAATACATTACATGGCGCTAGAACATATACAATTTTCCTCTCGTATTCAACTCGATATCTCAATCGTTCACGGTGCACACTCGTCCAATATATCGAGTTGAACTCTCTTAAATATATAATTCAAAGGGAGATCTTATACCATTTTTACGTCATTGCATAACCATCGACTCCTAGCGATTCTTTCAGCGAGAATTGATGTTTGTCGTTATATTCATAGCTTACGTCTACAAATACGCTAAAATTTGCCCACAGACGGTTGCCCGGTTTCGGGCAGAACTTGTTTTGAATTTTGTGTTTTATATATCTTATGTTTTGTTTTGAAAGATGTTTACATAAATATGTGAAAGTGAGATGTAACACGAAAAGCGTATTGTTCGCAAGTTATAACATAATAAACATAGTGCGCATCGTCTATTTGATTGGTCAATTCAGCTTTCGAGTGGACGCTTTATCAGGTCATGGAGCCCGCATGTAATTATGTCATAAAGCAATAGAACCCTTTTTATTTTCCTGGCTCTGTGTAAAAAATAGAGAGGCCTTGATTGCGCTCTGTTCTGTTGTGAAGCACGCAGGATGCGACTAGAGCCCAAAAGAATGCTCGATATCCCATTTCAAGTTTTCTTTCAAGTTTTTTCCTAGACCCATCAACTCACCTCTGCTTTCGTCTCATTACAACAAAATGAGGCAATAAGATAAGTTGCGTGTGAATCGTCAAAGGATTTAAAATTCGTTTCTTTAACAAAATGTTAATTCAAAGTTATTTCGTTTAGATGACATAGTAAATTTTCTTTGTGTTGCACTTCTCTGTTCCATGTAATTTCTAAAGGGAAATTACCACTTCTCAGCCATGTTTAAAAACCTCTGATGAACAAGCTAGTATTTTCATGTAGAAACCATCGAGAGAACTGCATGTTTTAAAGAAATCTCGACGGCAATGGCGACGGCGACGGGGACGCGTCAGAAAAAAAAATCTTTCTTAGCCATTCTTTGCTAAACAATAACGTAAAATTGCCAAGATTTGGGTGGTCTAAGGACAGAAGCTACGAAGGAAAATGATTTAAGTTTCCATTTGAAACTCGACACTGGCCAAATACTTTTGGTGAAATTGAGATGGTGGCCACCCTAAGAGCCGATAAACATATCCAGCCACTGGCGAACTTCTGTTTAAAATTTAAATTTCCTTTTGTAATCGACTTCTTCCTCGGCGTCGCTGCTGCTTGAGGTCTATTGCGCCACTCCGAGCTACCCTTTCCGCGACGCTGCCAATAGACCACTTTCGTAAATGGCTGCTGGATTAATATTCTTTTGTTTAATTTTAAATTAGCCTTTCTGGCCTCGTTCTTCAGTACAAAATTCAAAAGAATACATTATCTCAAGCGAGGCCAGAAAGGCTACTTTAAATTTAAACAAAAGAATATTAATCCGGCAGCCATTTTTGAAAGTGGTCAATATTCGACCGGCAAATCCTCATTCCAAAATGATAAACTCCAAGCTTCCACTTAATGCATTATCAAATTAAATGTATTTAAACCCCTTTAGTACGAGAAAATGATAAATAAAAAGGAATTAATACGATCTTGAATGTCCCTAAAAAAGGAGAGGGAGTTTAACCTTTTGTTCATAAAAAAAGAAGGCGGAAAAGTGGTCAACTAAAACAAAATATCAAACGATTCTAGATCTCGCAGATTTGCAGACTTTTAAATTTAGGCTAGTTTGCATAGTTTGATTGTTTACAGAATGGCAAAAAAAAAATTGAGTAAGAATGACGATTCACGCTAATTCATCGACCTCAAGGAGCTCCGAACCGACGACTGTAGCGCAAGGAGTTTGACCAGCTACGATCTACCAATCAATTTGAGAATTTAACATTCCAAACCGGTTGGGTTGTTTCAAAACCGAACTATAAGAACGTTAGGTATTGAATTTTTTTAAATTAAAATGCAGAATCCATGAGCGTACGCTGAGGAGAGTTCGATTTTTGTCCTCTTTCCTGACAAGGACTGCATGAAAGGGTAGCCTCTTTTTATTTGTATCTTCATTTCTTTTTAGCTGTATCTAATAGCGATATGACTCGTCAAGCGTGAAGATCGAGCTGTTCTAAAAGTAAATGTCAATAGTTAAAATCGAATATGCAAATTAATCAAAGTTATCTTAGGCTTAATCGAAACTAAAAGAACGACTCGTCTCTCAGGTACAGATATTTACAGAATACAACATCCCCTTCATCTTTGGTTTTCGCTTACCGCACAACATACACAAGGACTTCTTTCGTAAATTTTCATGTTCGCCGTGCAGTGTTTCTCTTTCGAGAGTGGTATTATTTGTTTAACTCAGAAAGTTTATTTTCCTGGTGAACTCATAACCGCCGAAAGACAAAAATTAAAATTCAATCTGACTTCTCGGTCAACTGCTTTAATTTCATGAGCAATGGCTTCTTTCCATCAGTGGGACATGTCACGTGTGACACTCTCAGCCCTGTGTTTTCGCGTCGATATGTCTCTTCCGTACAAGAAATTGTGCGCCTGAGAGGACGGACGTTTTTGCAATCTACAGGTTTTTTAGCACCAAAGAACAAAAATGGATGCCGGTGTCGTGTTACAAGACGTCCCGTGTCATGTTTTGAATCCATTTCCTTGGTTGTTAAGAATCGAAACACCTGAAGAACAAATATGCCATAACGTTTGTTTTTATAAAAATAGAGCACAGGATCTACGAGAGAGTTTATCTGAAGCACGATCTCTGCCCATCGAAAAACCTTTTACCGCGAGAAAGACAACTAATAAAGGAGCCGTAGCAATAAAAACAGTAACTGACAGCAGGCTCACAGTGTAGGAAATTTTCCTCTCTATTTCGGTTTTCATCGGGCCGCTCACTTGGCTAGGTTGACATGGCTTTTGACTTCGAAGCCAAATAAACTTTGCCATAAAACCTCACCATTACGGATGTTCTAGTTAGCCAACAAAGGCCGTAGATGACATCCAGAAATAGGAAGACCTCATAACCGTGACGCCAGCAACAGCTGATGCCAAAAATAAGGCCGTCGTTATAAACGCTAACACCCAAGCAATTGCTGCATAATTCTTTTACGCGCCATTTTGTAATTATAATTTTATACTCCATCCTCTTTACTGTCGCCACATACCTCTTCCAAGAGATTATTACTAAATGACAATATGGAGCAATTCAAGCAGAGTACAGTACTAGCATAGCCGAACGGGAACTCTCGTGCAGATGGTGTTTTTTTTTTAAGCATTTCCTCGAAGAATCAAATTTTACAAATTTGACAATCAAAGTGAAAGCTGAAGATAAGGTTTCGTCGTTAAATTTCACGCATTTTCCGGTCTATTTTTTGGACCAAGTTAGAATTAAGCCTTTATTCTTGAACGTTTTTAACGATAGTGTTTTTTGAAGATAACGTTTTTAACGATAACATGGCTTAAAAGAAATAAAGAAATATCCCAAATAATACGAAAGTGAACTTTAAATGTCTCTAAGTCTTTTAGGAACAAGGTAAACAAACAAATGAACAAAAAGAAAACAAAACAAAAAAGAGTTGTCGCTCGACTGAGAGTAGCATCGCCTACATTAGAAAACCCTTTGTTGATGCTAAGTAGGGACGCATTAACTTACATAAAGAGTCTCAGACAGCCGCCTTAACAGCGTGGATGGCAGTCTTGACTACACTTTGCTTGAAGCTCTTTGTGAGTGTTATAAGAATGCAAATCACTGGTTCACAAGCTTAAGGTGACGGGTGCTGTCCATTATGACGTTCCTTTCTGTCCTCTCGTGTTATGGAGAAGCGAAAAAACGTCCGAACTCCTAGACGCTCACTTTCTTGTGCGGATGGATCATGTAGATGCCAAAACCTCAGGGCTGAGAGTGTCACCCGTCACATCGATGAAAAGAATGTCCTTGCTATCTTTTCTAGAAGGTGCGAAGGTACACGAAGCTTTACCACTCGTCCCCCTAACTATCACAGTGCAAACGATTGAACATATAGCCACAAAAAAAGCTAGGGAAGAGGAATAGTAAGTTATTGGACGATAACAACCGCGGTGAAAGGTTATTTCACAGAGATAAAATGAGATCATAGTCACTGAATAGGAACATCGCATCAGTTGAAGAGATAAGTGCTGGTGAAAATAGTGCATAAGCTAATTCTCAACGGCGTAATTCTGCGCCATAGATTTTGTTGATTTGAAGAGCTGTTACAAAAACCGTTGTAACACTAAAACAGTTGACAGAGGAGTCAGGTTTTTCTTTAAGGTTTGTCTTTCAGAGGAACTGAGCTCACCTGTAAAATAAACTTTCTGACTCGAACAATCAATATTGAAAAGAATCACTGCACCGCGAACATGTGCGGCAAGAGGAAACCACAGACGCAGTGAAGGGGATGTTGTATCCTGTAAATATCTGTACCTAAGAGACGAATCGTTGAAGTAGTTTTGACTAAGCCTATGATAACCTTGACTAAACGCGACATATAAAATTTACATAAGTCATTTAAACAATCTTATTTCAAAATACCGAATTTCAAATCTTTTAAAGTGTATATGACATGAAATTTTTTGTTGTTGTTTTCTGCTAGTTCGATATATATAACAAACGGTTCGAGAGTTTAAAATCGTTGAAAATAATTATAAACACATAGTTTTCGTTTAAACTACGCGCTAAGTTGGCTTGAAATTTGTCCCCTCCAACGCGTGGCCAAAAGGTCACGTGAACTTTACCTGTGACGTCAGGTTGTTTGACTTTCATTAGACCACTTTCATAAATGGCTTCCGGATTAAAATTCTTTTGTTTACATATAAATTTGGCAGGGTGGCCTCGTTCTCCAGTACAAAATTCAAAAGAATACATTATCTCAAGCGAGGCCACTCGGGCAAATTTAAGTTAAAACAAATTTAAGTTTCATGAGTTGGAGGCGAAGAAAAAGAAGGTTGATGAGGCCAGGGAAGAATCAATGACTAACCTTGTAGATGATCATGATGATGATACAAATGAAGAGAATCCGTTCAACATCGCAACAGATGTGTGCATGAGCCCAATTGATGAAAGTTCCGCCAGCACCAATACCTCAACTGCTACTGTTTCTGTTACCACTCCTTTCACTTCTCCAGTCGCCTTGAACTCCACCAACAATACCTGTGCTACGCCAGTCAATACAACACCTGTTTCTTTCACAACTCCATCCCCCAACGTAACACCATTGCAAGGCAGCTCTTGTGTAGATTGTGTATATAAATCCAAATTAAAAAATCAGAAGAAGCAAACTATGCGTCTAAGGAGAATAGTAAAGGAACAGAAAAGGAGATAAGAGAGCTCAAAAGTGTGAGTGCTAAACAAAACCTATTTATGCTTTCTTGTAGCTTTGTATAATGGCGAAAGAATAGTATCTATATTGAACTTGATTCAAGTGTTCCTAGTGCTACTCACTCTCACTAGCACTGGACAATTTATTCCTTCTTGTTTGTTTGTTATTATAGAAAGTAATTGAAACAGCGTCTGAAGGGGAAATTGATGTGCAGGAGGAAAGTGGGTCCAAAGATTTATTTATCTGGTCAAGCACTGGGACTGATACAGATATGGCAACAGAGAATGAGGATCGGGACTGGGAGTCACAGGCAGGAGGTTCCACAGAAGCTGAAGGTACTGAGGATGATGAAGAGGAAGAGAATCTCTCAGAAGAAAGCATGGAAAAAGATATCAGGTGAGACTACTATTGTAGCTTTCATTGGAATTATACCACTTGCATGAGTGGATTGAGACACTTAGGGAGTTATGGAAAGGACAAAGGGAAAATAGTCTTTTTTCCCATCCATTACTCCTCATGTTCATCAATTCACTCTCACATCCAATCTTCTCTCACCCTCAAAACATATAAGTAGCTACTGGGTATAAATCTGAGTTTACTGTTTGTTCTACTTCACAATAATTCGTTATGTAACTTGAGTATATTATTGAAAAGACTCAGCCATGCCTTTTATTTTGCAGAGTTGATGCAGATACTCCTGAATATGATGAACCCAAGTTCATTGGATTTTACAGCATGCTGCTTCATATTTTCACACTTTTCTGCTTCAAGTGTAAAGAAAGCAATCCTACAGCAAGGATGAAGCAAGATGGGACCATGGTTACTGTAACACAGAGCTGTTCAAAATGCCATGATAACTACATCTAGAAATCCCAGCCTACTGTTCTTGGAAAATATCCTGCTGGCAATATCTTGTTGAACTTTGCAGTCTTGATGGCTGGAGCATCTATAAACAAGATATTGCTGGTTTTCCGCCACATGGGGCTCCATGCATTCTCTGCCCGTACCTATTTTAGGCACCAGAAGTCATTCCTAGTTCCAGTTGTTCTTCATCATTGGGAAATATACCAAGCCAATCTCATCAGCAAGATCAGAAAGTTAAAAAATGTTGCTTGGACTGGGGATGGACGGTTTGATTCAGTGGGGCACTCTGCCAAATATGGGTCTACACAATGTTCAGCACCACAATCATGAAAATCGTCCACTTTGAATTAGTTCAGGTAAGAGAAGTTCTTTTTGGAAGAATAAATTATCATCAATTGTTATTAGAAATGTAAAAAATATTAATGACATTGCATGATATTATTGCATTGCTTTAGAGTATTATCACGATGCTATTTTCAGGGTATTCTAACTGGTAGTACATTCCCAGTTACTAGATTATTATTTATTATCAGTGGGAGTTATGTTTGTTTAAAAAAAGATTAACATGAAAGTTACAATTATAATTGTAGTGAGTAACCTTTCATTCCCTTATATTTCTCCTTTTATTACTCAGGCAAATGAAACTGGTGGCAGCCAACAGACAGAACTCGAGGGGGCAAAGAGATGTTTTTCCTATTTGCAGCGTGTTGGTCTGACAATTGCTATTTTTGTGTGTGATCGGCACAGGGGCATAGCAAAGTGGATTCGAGAGAATTGTGTCAATACCAGGCATTACTATGATATTTGGCATGTGGCAAGATCATTAACTAAGAAGATATTAATTTTTAGTAAAGAGAAAGGAGGTGAAATAATCAAATATTGGATGAAAGGAATACGTAGACATGTCTACTGGTGCGTGACTTCAACAAAAGCTGGCTTTGAGTCTCTTATCATTGCCAAATGGAATTCATTTATGCGCCATGTCAGTAATAAACATGTTAATCACCCAGATCCACTCTATCGACAGTGTCATCATGGAGAACTTGAACCCAGAAAGTGGATAAGAGTTGATGAGGAATTTTTTCGTTGTTTTTGATGATATACAGTATCAGTACCCATGTGGCTACACTTCTCTTCAATTCTCCTTGTCATATTCTTTGTGTGGAGTTAAATGACTTGATGATGACACTCTTGGGATAAAGTCTATCATTTGAAATTGCCAAATGAGCTCATGCATACTTTACATCCTCTAATCTCAACAATGTACAATGTAGTGTGTCATTTTAAAATTGTTAAATTTGTTAAATTTGTTAAATTGTTAAATTTGGTAGGCACTGCAGCATATGACAAATTGAAATTGCTGTTGACAAAGAAGATCCTTCTAAATGACATAAAGAAACTCTCACCAGATGCCCAGACAAGTTGCCTAGAAGGCTTCCATGCCACCCTAAACAACTGGCATCCCAAGTTGATTTGTTACTCTTGGTTAGGTTCTTTTTGCAGGTATGTGTATGTTGTATTACAGTGACTCCCACCTAACTATGTTGCATACAATATTTTATCCTTTTCCTTTTACACTCTGCAGATGTAGTATTCCTGGAAGTTTTATTGCCAAAGTAGTGTTTTGTATTGCACTTTTAGCTCAAAACTGTCATTTTTGAAAATGAATGGGTATGTGACTGCTAAATGTTACACATGATCTATTGACTAGACATCATGCAACATGTCTACAATGTATGCAACTTCACAAAACAGTATTTTTTATCATTTATCACATTCCCATCCCCTTAATTCCTTTCCTTGGTTCTTTCCCTTGTGTTCCAACCATTATCATACACAATCTCATTTTCAGATTTTCATGTCTTCGCTCATCTAAAGTAAAATTTCTAGGCACATACTGGCAAGCTTGCATTTTAATGAAAACCTCAGAAGAGAAACCCAAACATCAAGCGATGGAAAAGAATACATTCGGGTGACTTATCCAAAATCTAAACTGGGAGAAGAGGTTGTTAGAGAGGTGGCATCCCCACCTAGCTATGGTAATTATTGACCATTATGATTTTAAAAGTACAGTGGCTACACTGAACTAAGTGTAGGAAATGTTGTGCTCTTTTGTTAATTATGAGTCAGATCACTCTTTTTACCATGATAAGTACTATTGACCAGCATCTTGTGTAAAGGACTCTGCTTCACCTTGTTTCCTTAGACCTGATAAAACACTGTTGCACGTTTTTCAAATTACGTCGACATTTTATATGAATTGGGCTGTGATCTTTTCAGGGTATGTTGACACACTGAAGAATCTTCCCTTCACCTTGCCAAAGGCAGAAATGAAGAAAGTACATGAGAAGTATGCAGCATGGGTACCAGAACCCCTCAACCGGCAGTTCCCAGACAGAGTAAATAAAGAGGATGCTGTAAAGCTTTACCAGGCAAGAAAGGCAATAAAGAAAACGTCACTATTTCCACCAGGTTAGTTTGCTTTGACTCTTCAAAGCTCATGAAGCTCAATGTTCAAATATGACATAATGTTCTCCGTACCAACTGTCATGCAACCTTGTCCTCAGGGTCTATCTTCTTCCCACCCACTAGAGCTGGGGAAAAGATAGACCTTGGGAACAAGTTTGCCATCATGGTAATGCACAATCTGATTGTCTCCACGGAGGATGTCTTCTACATGTTTTTTCCATGGTAAAAGCATGCGAAACAAACAGACAAACAAACTAAAAATGCACTAACATAATTAAATAAAACGTATATGTGCACGATCCTTCGCAGTAAAGCACTATTTGAGCAATAGTGAAAATCAGACCTGAAAAAAATTTCAGGCCTGTACGGGATTCGAACCACTGACCTCTGCGATACTAGTGCAGCGCTCTACCAATTGAGCTAACAAGCCAACTGGGAGCAGGCCATCAAATTAATTCGACATAAACCCGTAGATGATAAATCAAACAACAACAAACATATGAAACATATGTATGAACTGCGGTTATGAAACGTATATGTGCACGATCCTTCGCAGTAAAGCACTATTTGAGCAATAGTGAAAATCAGACCTGAAAAAAATTTCAGCCTGTACTGATTTTCACTATTGCTCAAATAGTGCTTTACTGCGAAGGATCGTGCACATATACGTTTCATAACCGCAGTTCATACATATGTTTCATATGTTTGTTGTTGTTTGATTTATCATCTACGGGTTTATGTCGAATTAATTTGATGGCCTGCTCCCAGTTGGCTTGTTAGCTCAATTGGTAGAGCGCTGCACTAGTATCGCAGAGGTCAGTGGTTCGAATCCCGTACAGGCCTGAAATTTTTTTCAGGTCTGATTTTCACTATTGCTCAAATAGTGCTTTACTGCGAAGGATCGTGCACATATACGTTTCATAACCGCAGTTCATACATATGTTTCATATGTTTGTTGTTGTTTGATTTATCATCTACGGGTTTATGTCGAATTAATTTGATGGCCTGCTCCCAGTTGGCTTGTTAGCTCAATTGGTAGAGCGCTGCACTAGTATCGCAGAGGTCAGTGGTTCGAATCCCGTACAGGCCTGAAATTTTTTTCAGGTCTGATTTTCATTATTGCTCAAATAGTGCTTTACTGCGAAGGATCGTGCACATATACGTTTCATAACCGCAGTTCATACATATGTTTCATATGTTTGTTGTTGTATAATTAAAAAAATTTATTTATTTTACAGAAGCAGAGCAGGCTAAACTACAGATGTCTATGAGTGACAATACCCCAAGCAGCAGTCAACCCACTTCAAGACGACCTTACAATTGCTCAATATGCCAAAAACCATTGCGAAGTCACAAAAGCCGTTGCAAAAAATAAAGTGACCAAGCTTTTGTCACAGGAAGGTTTTCTGCGTGGTAAAATTTTCCTTTTTACTTCAAATTTTCCATGCCTGCATTGTACTGTACTCATCAACTTACAATATTTGCATTGTACCTACAACAAGGTGAAATTTTAAATTTAGTCAAACTAGTGTGCATGTAGAACCTACGCTGTTTCTGGTTCACAGTCCATACATTACCAAACAATAGAACAAGAAACAACCACCCATGAAAATCAATTTGAAAATTGTTGTTTACCGAGACACAAAAGACTGTATGTGAAATCAGTGTAGAAGAATCGCGCCATAGTTTTGATTATGTGTACTATGCTACTCTCTGTCATGAGCAGCAGCAAAACCTCTGGTATTTTGTGACTGGTATTTTGTTGTGATATTATGGTAAACACAGGCTGGTAGTGGTCTTCTGTTATCCCAGCCCATGTAGCCACAAAGCCACCTTGTGGTCCATCGGTCCATCGGTACGCAACAGCTCTAATGAACCTAGAGTAAAAGCACAATGAAAATTATATAGGAAGGTGTGTAAGAATGCTCTACATTACTTCAGGACCCTGCCTTTCACCTCCCCATGACACACACATTCATCCTCTTGGAAAGTGCTTGTTGCATTGATCATTAATTTTATAGAGAGAATTCATCGCCACACTGGATTGGGGGCTAAATTTTACCGAAAAAAAACAAACAGGCAATTTATTTACTCGCTTAACCTTCTTCAAAATAGTTGAATAAGAGTAAAACTATTTTTTATCCGCGGCACTGGTGTTGTTTCAAGTTCATCCATCGTCGATAGAGCTTCATCTTTGTCGAAAGTGCTTGTTGCATTGATCGTTAATTTTATGAAGAGAATTAATAGTCACACAGTTGCGACCTAATACATGCACAGATATACTTAGCATGAATTGTGCCTGAAAATAACAAACAACCCAGAGACCAAAATAATAGCTTTACGTTTTGGTTTCGATTACTTTCATTTACAAACTGTATAGGAGAGAATAATGAGCATTTTATTATTATGGTAGAGTAAAACGTGTCTCGATTCTCTGTTCTGCCACTATGATTTTTGCTTCGCTACCATGTTGATCTTGTCTTCCGCCGTTCCAAAATTAGATCGTGTAATTTTCGATTTTCATGTTGTAAGAATGTCCATCTACATCTTCAGTGAGGTCCAACTGCTGGGCTACTTGGCCTACTGCAAAACACACGCAAAGCAAGGTATGGTCTATTTCCCTCAGTGTCATTTAATACCGAAACTGAAATTACCAATGGGAGAAATATGGTTACGGCCGCCATGTTGATTGTTTTTTTCAATGTTATATTAAACACCGTCTCCCTTTTCAGCAAACATTTCCTGAGATATATTAGCAATACCACAAATAAGAAAAAGTCTTCTCAAATTTTGAATTTGCATGTTCACAGACAATAACGCTGACTAATCTAATATTCAAACATAATTCAAATTCAACAAAGGAAGCGAGTGGGTGGCACAGTCAAGGCACCACATTTTCCAATCAGGCAGCTAAAATGCAAGTATTCTCACAGTGTTGCTGTTTTTAGAGCTGTTTTTCACGTGAGAAACTGACTAAAAATCAAGGTTTCATTAAAAAGTGGCAGCTTTTTAATTTAGGTAGTGTTTTCTGTGATAGATACGAGGAAACATTTGAACAGCGTGTGTGAAATGTCATTTTGTGACGATAGGTTTTCTCTCGCACAAACTTGACTGTCGCGGAAGGCACAACAATAACGGGGGGAATTAGCTTAGTAGAGACGACTCAGCAGCGAGAACGGGAACTTGTTACGATTCCCTCGTACAGGCAACCTCTTCGAGTGAGCTTTTACGAACGTGAAGGATGAGACAGCGTTCTGGTTCCACAGTAAACTCTTATTTTAGGTCAGGCCAACAATTGACATGACCTCTAGTGTACTCAACTTCGTAATACCAGATGAAATCAAGGATGTTAGCAAGGATGTGATCAAAAAACCCTTACAAGAAACTTGCTTAAGTACTATCGAGCGCGTAACCCTATTGTTTCAAATCAAAAATTTACCATATTTGCGGGAAAATAACTCTTTGGAGAAAAACTATTTTTATTTAGTTATTCCTAACGGTACCTGTTCATGTACGGAATAATTTGGTTTTATCAACTAAGTCGATAATGTAAATTGGCCATCGTAAAGAGCTTAAAAGCTGACTTGTCGAGCATTTGCCCTTGGTCAGAGCGGGCTAACGCTCGAAACGTCAGCTTTTTAACTCTTTACTGTGGCCAATTTACGATTTCAGCTTAGTTGATATAACCAAATTACCCAAACCCCCCCAAACACACACACACACACACCGACGCAGCACCACAGTTCTTTAGAAACTTACCTGATTTATTCGCGTACAAAATAGGCTATTTCCTCAACCAGTCATAGAGACAGATTAATTTGCATGTGAAATAAAACTCATTATCACATGAAAGGATAAGCAACGGGACTCGCTTTATGTCTGAAAGATTCTCAGGTTTTTTACCTCCGAATTTCTATCTCTGTTAGATAATATATATATTCCTCTCCTTTCGATAATTGCCGCGTTTTGGGGGGGCTTTCCACCGCTATCCAAGCGCACCTGTTTCACTTTCCCATACAACACGTGCTTGGATGAATTTCACTTTCTTTCCTATACAAAGGAACGGCTGCAGCGTACTACTTGTGTGGTATCCGTGCTTGTTACGAGATAGCATCAATGCTTTGAGGCTTTCTGGTTCACAATCCTCGCATGTTTGTTTCTCAGTTCGGCGTAAATTCGCTTTAGCGAACTGTCCTTACTCAAGGCACCACTTTTTCCCAAAAAAAGCAAACAAAAAGCAGTGAGACACTGACTAAAACTTTTGGTTTCACTATAAAAGCGGCAGCTTTCAAATTTCTGTAGTGTTTTATCTAAATGTATTTGATAGATACAAGGAAAAATTTAAAACGCATGCGTGAAATGTCATCTCTCTAACAGAATGCTTCCACATGATTTTCGACTATTTATTGCAAAATTGGTCCTACAAATAACTGCTACGTTTGTTTTTCTACAATGGTTTTTAAGACGTTGTCGTAGCTAGTGAAACTGTACATTTTTAGCACACTCTTCTATGTGCCTGTTTGTTGATTTTAGAGAGCTTTAGATTCGAATACGAGAACGAGTACGACTACGAGTTTACTAGCGTGCTCACATTGCGCATGCGTAGCTCTCCGTGACACTGTCACGGAAGCGGGAAACTCGTCGTCCGCCGCTCGTCGACAACGAGATTTTGACCAGAAGTCGTCCTCCAGAGAACGAGTTTCGAAAGGTGAGTATTTTGCATTTTAAACTTACCCTAGTCTTTTTCTAAGTCAGCAAAAGCGAACTTAAAGCCGTATACAGAGGTTTTATCGAATTGAATGTGATTACAAACCCTGATTTCATTCGTTTTTGATACTTTTTGGTCGACCTATTTTCACGAAATACTGAGGTCTACACACGTAAACAACATATCGCCAGTCGAATAAATTTAAATTGAAAAATGAGAGCCTTAAAAGCACTTTCACCCTTTGAATTTTAACCATGCATGAAGGATATAAACAGTGAATTGTTGATGTGGTTGACACTTTCCCGACTTTCTTCAATTCGTAGCGATAGCGGAACGAGAACTTCTTATTTGAAAAGGAAACACGAAACTATGCTTCTCAGAGAAGTACTGGTTGAAGAGCCTCACAAGTACTGACCAGATTCAAAAGAGAGAGGTATATCTTGGACGAAAATCGCCGAACACTATGATAAAACCTTGAACACTGAAACATTTTATTAGCTTCTCATTAATTATTGTCATATTAATACCATTATATTTATGAAATGAAAACTAAGGAAGAGTTTGTATGGTAAAATATCTGAATACATTATTTTTACATCTTTTTTAGTTGTATCATATAAATGTACTGTATTATTATTACAAAGTCAGTTCAGCTGTTTTGAAATTAAAAATTATACATATTTACAATTTTGATTTTCTCAAGTAAATTAATTTAGATTTGAAAATTCTCCATAAAGGAAAAAAAATTGATGGCCATGGATCCACATCCCATATTCATCAATGACTCCTTTCATAGCTAACTATACATAGAAATTTACAAGCAGAAAATATAATTACAATTATAATTTGGTTCACTTCTTCTTTTTTATCTTCTCATCACTTTGCCAAATTGCATTGCTTCAATGTAGCCATAGTTGGTACTAACTATGATGTAGCAAATCAAGAACTTTAAACCTGAAAATAATCATCTAATGTAGGAGGTTGAACATCAAAATAGGTGCTTGTAGTTGATCCATGTAAGCAGGTACGTGCATTCCGAAGCAGAGCACACACTGAATACATTACACCTTCTGGACTTAATCCAATCTTTAAGTTTTTCTTAAAATCTAGGAAAGCAAAGTATGTTACTATGTTGCTAAACACCCACTCCACAGCTTCCCTGACTTTACTTCATCCTTCAAGATGAATCTGAGTGGATAAGCGAGGTTGCCATATATACACAGTGGTTGTCCACTGGTATCAAATGAATGCTGCTGAAGGTTATGAAGGAGGCCAGACATTCTTAACATACCAGCATCATGCCTTTTACCCTCTGAAATGAAAATTTATAGAGTAAACATACTTGGATTTATATCAGTAGCTAGTGTTATAACACTCTTGTAGCTGCAGGTAACTGTTGAATTACAAACTGTGATTTAATATTTTTTTTTTCTGATTTTCCAAGTTAATTGGTTAATAGCCATTTTGATTTAGTAGGGGCTGGGTTATAGATATTTGTGTAAGGATTCAAGGGTAGGCTACATTTAATGAAGCTCTTACCAAGGGGCTGACCACCGAAAATGTTTCCTGATAGATTTGATCTTTCCAGCCCACTCCTCTAGGTGTAGATACCGTAGATCCTCAAAACAATTAGCGCCCAGGGAGCTTAATTCAAATTTATGAGGAAATGCGCTTATTTAATTTTTCCCAAATGGTGGCCTGACATGACCATTTTTTTAATACATCATCTCCACGTAAACAAAATTAACTATTTATTGACGTAAAAAACTGATCCTAGAGTTTAACTCACCATTAGTGCAATGTACAAATCTAATACTACACGATGAAAACCATGCATCCTTTGCTGTCTCACTACTCATCCACAAAATGAGGGGAGGGGAGGGGGCACTTATTTGAGGGGGGTACTTATTTTAAATTTTTGGTCGATAGGAGGGGCACTTATTCGAAGGGGGTGCTTATTCGAGGATTTACGGTGATGCCACTTCAATTCAGTTTCAAATTTGGGGGCTTAAATAAGGGGAGGCATTACAGCAGAACGATGCAAATAATCGTATTAGCTTACCAACTGGTCCATACAAATTGGCTATTAAACCATTTGGCGCAACAAATGATTGAAACTTTAGGGCATGTACCTTTTTGTGCCCACTGGGTACACGCTGGTTCTCTCCTGGGCGACAAATTGGGCGAACTGTCAGGTCTACAAACCCCTAGCAATTCTCAAGAGC
This sequence comes from Stylophora pistillata, assembly GCF_964205215.1. Classification (NCBI taxonomy): domain Eukaryota; kingdom Metazoa; phylum Cnidaria; class Anthozoa; order Scleractinia; family Pocilloporidae; genus Stylophora; species Stylophora pistillata. Next base: position 11,622,095 of record NC_142529.1, read on the forward strand.
TCTTCCCTTTCCATGGACAGCAAGAGCAAAGTCTTCCAGATGTTGGCTACTCAGCCAGGGTTGATCGAGATCTCTGAGCAAGTATCCATGGTTTGTGTAAGTAAAGCTGATCACCTCGTTGAAGATTAAGCTCAGCTCGGGCACTGAACAAAGCGAGGAATCATATCCGAGAGACGACATGGGTAAGAGAAAAGTTTCAATAAAATCAACAGTCCTTTCGTTCCTGAACATACCGTGCCATTGGCACAAGTAAACATTTCTGGAATTGCTAATCCCCGAAGAAGGAGAGGCAATCCTGTGATGACAAACCTGAGCTCGGCTGCAAACTCTTCAGGAGAAATGGCGTCAAAAACATCGTCAATCCTTTCATACTGCTTGTAAGGATGTTGCCTCTTATCGTTGTGATTTCGTAAATCGCAAAGGAGGTAAACGGATGCTAATAGGATAGTTTTTTTGGCTAAACATGGCGAGATTGTTACAGTAAAACCCTCGCACTCGGATCGATACATTTGTTTAGAATCTAAAGTTACAATTTTCGTCAGCACGACTACGAGTACGATACTAGTACCAGATCTCGCGCGGTTAAAACTCGTACTCGTACTCGTTCTCGCACTCGAATCTAAAGCTCTCTTTTGTCTCGACGAAGCCCGTTCTAAGATGCGAGTAGTTTTAAAATGCACATTCGAGTTGAGGTGGGGAATGTCTTAGTCTGGAAGTGTAATTTGCGGCTCAAAGTTCTGAGCTTCGGTAAAATTCGTACTCTGAAATACCTCCACTACTTTTGCTTTCCGTTGCTATAAATAAAAGATTCTATGAAGAAAAAACACTTCATTCCTCTCGTCAAATCTTTGGTTTCAAAATATCAAATAAATTATAATCTGCAACTCAAATTTATTACCACGAAACCACGCTAACCTGAAAGCGGGCCTAAACCCCTCAAGAACAATTGAAATGGTTTCTGGGAAACGAGCCCAAAAGCACCTGATTAAAAACGACCACGATTCCTCGTTTTGCCAGGCTTCGACATACGAGCCTCGTTTTTCCAATGGAGCCTCGATTTTGCAATGGAGCCTCGATATTTTAATCGTGCCTCGATTTTCCAATCGAACCTCGATTTTGCAATCGTGCCTCGATTTTGCAATCGAGCCTCGATTTTGCAATCGAGCCTCGATTTTCCAATCGTGCCTCAATTTGGGAGGGAGCCTGGGGCGAGCGAGAGCGGTCATGTTCTGGAAAAATTGTCGATTTTAATTCGTGAACTCGGGAATTTTTCGAGGTATGTTTTAGGTCCGTTTTTTAGGAAAGAAATAAAGAGAGACAGAAAGAAGGAGAGAGAGGGAGAAAGAAAGAAGAAGAGAAAGAAAGAGAGAAAGAATGAAAGACCATATGCTGGTCGAACTGCAGATTTCCTAAAACTTCAGAGATTATGTGGTTCGCGCCATACGAAAAAGACAAGAAAGAAATATACAAGAAAATAACAAGATCAATGAAAGTTCTTATCAGTTGAAGAAAAAATTAAAGTCTGCCTTTCGTAGACATTCCATCTTTGTTAAAAAAAAAAAAGGCTAAAAGAAAAAGTTGCGAACGAGAAATAGCCCGGCATCGAAACTGGATTTTTGGGCGGTCACTAACACTTCGCCTTTTTTCTTCTTTTTTCCACAATTTAGGTATATTTGAGTGATTCGGCTTTCTTTCAGTTTTCGTTCATCTTTCTTTCCTTCGTTTATCATTAACACAGTACGTTTCATTTTATAGTTTAACACCTAAAAGAAGTCGTGAAGCTCTATTTCATGCTATCATTATTATCATTTCTTTCGTGGCACAGATTAAAAACAACGTTGGGGTTTAGCTTTAATAGCATTTGTTAGTATAACGTAATTTGTTTGCAGATCTGTTTTCTTTTCTCCTAAATCTTTATGTTATAGCACCATCCTTTTCCCATCGCGTGTCGCTAAAGTGACTTCTACAAGAACCTTCTACAGGCTTCCAACCCACGGTAAGTTCTTTTACAAGCTCCAAGCAATCTTGGACGATCTTTGGTTGAAAATATTCAACATTATGATCATGGGTGGCTTTGACTCCAATATCAAGACAAGTATGGGGGAGCGCTAGTTAAAAGTGGCTAGACATTTTGGTTTAGAGAATGTGATTGAAGAACCGAGTAGGATTACGGAATCTTCAAACACAACCATAGACCTAATCTTTACATCCAATAAATCCAAGGTGAAACTTGCAGGCGGTCATGACCCAGGGATTTCTGATTTCCATCTTGAATACGCTTTGGCGAGTTTGCGAAGGCAAAAGTCAAGTCTTGTGATTAAATAAGTGACTGATTTCAAGAGCCTTAACTCTGACCATCTCAGACAGGACCTCGATACATCACCCTGGAGTATTTGTGGAACTTTTGATGATGTGGATTATGTTGCTTGGGCCTGGGAGTATTTGTATAAAGACATAATGAATGAGCGTTTAAAATCCAGTAAAGTAAAGGTTCGCACCAATGGACTGAAGTGGATGAATAGCAATATCAGGAAGGAGATGAATAGGAGATATGTCTTGTTAAGAGAAGTTCAAAGGAACCCGAATGATACAGATGCATGGAAACAGTATAGCAAACAACGTAATCGTGTAACTAAGATCATGAGAGAAGCTGAAGCTGAATATTGGAAAGTTAAATTTGAAAGTGCAAAGAGCTCAGGTGACTTTTGGAGGTTGGTACGCCGGTGAAATGCAAGGCAAATCAAAAGGCAACGTGAGTGCAATTAAAAATGAGGATGGAATTATTACTATAAATGTTAAAGACAAGGCTGAAAGCTTCAATGACTTCTTCTCTAAAGTTGGTGAGAGGCTTGCAAATGATATTCTAACAGATACCAGTGCTAATGAACATCAGCACATTTACCAAATTACACCTACTATTGAGCCAGAACAACTTAATGTCCACAAGATTAAAAGGGTTATCGATAAAAAAGTTAAGCCTGGAAAAGAATGTGGCCCTTACAACATTACCTCAAGGGGACTCAAACTTGAAGGAGATGCTGTAGCAGTTGGCCTGTCTTATATGATGGAAGTAAGTTTAAAATCCTCAAGTTACCTTCCTCGATGGAAGCTGAGTAAAGGGAAAGCTGTACCCAAAAAGGTACATAGCTCTAAAAGAGGTGACTTTAGGCCTATTTCTCTATTGTTTATTCCTAGCAAAGTGTACGAGGGCATAATAGGAGATTCCATTGACTGCCATTTTAACAAGGGAGGCTTGTCCAGCAAAAGCCAGTGGATTTTTAAAACTGGCAGGTCAACAGAACTCTTAATGCTGCACCTGACTGAACTTTGGAGACAAGAACTGGTTAAAAACAAAACTGTGGGGGTACTGTTTATAGACTTTAAAGAGGTATTTGATTACATTTGTCATAAAACGATGGCCCTAAAACTCCAAGCCTGTAGAGTATCAGGGAACCAAAACAGTCTGATTGAAAATTACTTATCTGAGAGAAATCAGTTTGTTGAGGTAAAGGGGCAAAGATCTAATGAGGTGACCATCAAGTTTGGCGTACCCCAGGGACAGTACTTGGCCCCAGGCTTTTAAGTATTTACGTCAATGATCTTCCTGAGGTGCCTAGTTGTGGAAAGACGGAAATGTTTACTGATGACACAACCCTATATTGTATAGGCAATTCCATTGATGATTTCAGCCTTAAGATCCAAACTTCTTTAACTGAAATAGCTAAGTAGTGTAACAGGAATTGTTTAACAATTCATCCCGATAAAACTGAGGTTATGCTTCTCACCCGTAATGTTTTCATTGGTCTTGTAAGACCAGTCAAATTGGGTGGTCATGCCATTAACTTTTTCAGCAAATCATACTGTCTTGGGTTTATGATTGACAATAAGTTAAGCTAGGGACACCACATTAAAGATCTATCAATATCTATGGCCAAGAAGGTAAAGCAACTGCGCAGTTTTAAAAGCCTTCCCTTTCATATCTTGGGAGTCCATTTATTTTAAGGGAATTTTACCGAGCATCACTTATGGAAATTGTGTATGGGGTAAGAAAAATTAGGTGTTTTAGAGAAAATTCACCTGGGTGCTGCCAAGCTTATCTTCAAACAACATGGAGGTATACTAAGTCCCAATCAGTGGTACCATCTTCTTGTAAATCCATAAGTTATTTGTATAAGATGAGGCTCCTTTGTCTGACACACGAAGCTTTTTATGGGATCTGTCCTGAGCAGGTTGTAACAATTATTAGGAAAAGTCCAAATATACGAAATATGAGGGACAATTTAAAACTAACTCTGGAGGTACCAAACTCCAATGTTGGAAGACTGTCTCAGTTTTAGACGTAGGTCTGCAATAGCGTGGTATTCCTCGCCTCATTCAGTCAAGAACATAGAGGATAAGAGATTTAAGAACAAACTCCGTTCTCTTTCAACAATTATTGAAAAGATATCTTTTAATCAAACTGCTCTAGCTGGCAACAAGGATTTGGTAAATTTTAAATATTTTTAGGAATTTTATCTTATTACCTGTATTGAAATTTATGCTAGGATTATAAGCCAATTTGAATCACTACTCATATCTTAATTTATGCGAGGATTTTTCTACTTTTTTTGTAATTACTGTAATTATATAGAAGTTAGATTTATCGCAGGTCCACATCAGCTTAATGATGCCAGCAACCACACTGCGTTACTAAATAAATTACGTATGTATGTATGTATGTATGTATGTATCAACTGTTGTGTTTTCACACTTGTGTTCTCTTCCCTTGAGTATTAAGACTCTAGCAGAATCATTTTTCAATTTATTGATCTTGCAGCATGCCGCTAAAGCGCCTTTTGTGAGATTTGTTTTGGAAAACAGTATTTAATACACAAATCCTTTGTTACTATCACCTATTTTTTTTTCTCACTGGAGTTCCTTTTCCTCGAGTTTTCAGGTTCTAGCAGAATCCTTCATTTTCAATTTATCGATTTTGCCGCTAAAGAAGACAGTAATTTTAAATAAACAAATCTTTGAAATAGGTCGAACTGCGAACTTCCTAGAATTGTAAAGATTATGTGGTTCGCACCATACGAAAAAAAGAAGAAAGAAAAAACAAGAAAATAACAAGATCAATGAAAGTTATTAGTTAAAGAAAAAATTATAGTCTGCCTTTCGTAGGCATTCATCTTTGTTCAAGAAAAAGCTAAAAGAAAAATTGACTAGCTAGAAATAGCCCGGCATCGAAACTGGATTTGTGGGCGGTCACTTACATCTCGCCTTTTTTTTTTTCTTTTTTCCACATTTTCGGTATATTTGAACGATTCAGCTTTCTTTCAGCTTTCCTTCATCTTTCTTTACTTCGCTTATCATAAACACAGCCCATTTCATTTTATAGTTTAACACAAAAAGCCTTGAAAAAAACAAAAAGCCTTTGTTGCTATCAACTCGTGTGTTTTCACACTTGTGTTCTTTTCCCTTGAGTATTTAGGCTCTAGCAAAATCCTTTTTCAATTTATCGATCTTCCTGCGTGCCGTTTAAGTGCCTTTTGTAAGATTAATTTGTATTGGAAAGCAGTATTTTTTAATACACAAAGCCTTCGTTTCTATCACCTAGTGTGCTTTCTCACTTGCGTTCTTTTTCCTAGAGTCTTAATTAAGGCTCTGTCAGACTCCTTTTTCAATTTATTGATTTTGCCTCTAAAGTGCCTTTTGTAGCTTTTTTTTTGGAAGACAGTATTTTTCAATAGACAAATCTTTGTTTTAGCATCTTTTTTTTTGGCTTGCTTTAAGGCTCTACCAGAATCCTTTATCAATTCGCACTTTGGCGACATACTTTCAATTCTGTTTGCCGTTTAAGTGCCATTTGTAATATTTATCTTTTCATTTTTTAATTAATTACAAGCTTTGTTGTTATTACTTTTTGTGTTTGGAGACCTATGTTAATAAAGACATGTCTTTTTGAATTCATTCTTTTAGCATCGTGTCACTACAGTGCCATTTTAGTCTCCCATTTCCCTGTTTATTTTGTGGAGTCCGTTTCTTTAGGCAAACTGAAGAGTAACCTTATATTATCAGCATCTTTTTCTGCTCGAGTCTCTAAGCACCAGCAGAATCCTTCCTTTTTTAATTAAAAGCTTTGTTATTACTTGTTGTGTTTGCAGACCTACGATTATAAAGACAATTATTTTTCGATTCATTGTTTTAGTATTGTGTCACCGGTGCCTTTTAACTAAAACAATTATTTTTAAAATTAGGTGTTCTCTAGAGACCTATTTCTTATTGACCTCTGGAGACCTACTTCCCTTGAGTCTCTTTCAGTTAAAGTGACAGGATATTTTTATCGTTGAAAGTGATTCTCCATTTCTCTGCTGTTTGCCAACATGTCTGGATTGAGCCACTTCAACTGCGAGCTTTTACCCGATGCTAACATTGACAGTCATTTAATCTGCCCGATCTGCTAAGGTTTGCTTTTATCGATTACAAACCTCGGCACTGCTTGAGGAGAATTAGAAACTTTTCCTTGTCAGCTGTCAACTTTTAATGCGAAAGAAGAATAACTGGCGATATTAAAGAGAAGAGTTCGACAAAAAAAGAGAACACGGTTCAAGCGCTCAGAAGAAGCCCCGTAGCAACTTCAGAATAACCGGCCACTTTTGACTAACCCTAACCCTATCCGCGACTTCTTTGTGCAAAATCTGGACGCCATCGTAGAGCAGAGTACCAGTCGCTCTCTAAGGATTGTAATTCTCTTGACAGAATGATACCCTTTCTTTCGTCCTTGGGCCTTTTTCTATTTGCGTTTTTCTTTTTTTTAACCAAGGATTATTTTCTGCTTTTAATTTTTCCATGAGCAAGTATTTTTCCATGCGCAAAGAGCTTCCAAGTGTGAATTTTTTCAAGGCTGCGAGAAATCGGAGAAAGAATTCAGTGCAGTTCGTCTTGGGGTAAAGAAACCACTTTCGGTAAAGTTATCGGGAGGTTCGAGAATTCGAAGGATCGGGGAATATATAAATGCCTCAGAAACTACTTCCAGAAAATTATTCCACCTAATAAATTATAATCACCAAACTCAAAATTCCTTGAAATTTGTTGTGATAGCAGGCTAGCTCGTGTGTGATTAATTTTTTAATTTTCATATTTGTTTGTAACGCCTGTCGCATTGACTGGTCGTTTGCCCAGTATTTTTCCAGCACTTTGAGAACTATTCAAGGGACGGGAAGACGATGGCTATGCTATCCCTGTTCTACCTGTTTTAAAACGACTTTACAAAGCAAGGCAAAAACGGCAGAAATCTCCAAAAACCACTTTGGACATACTAGGAGTGACTAAGTTTTGTCATTCTTTTGTTTAAAATGTTCGTATTTCGGAATACTTAGTGTTGTAAATCGACCATATTTCGTTCCCCATTCCTTACAACGCATTCAAATTCTCAACGGTTCCTCGAATAACTTAACACCGGGTCACACAACGGATGACGTTTCCATGAAATAATAATACATTTTTCCTCTAGAAGTGAGCTGTATTACTTTGGACGCCCACGTCCCAACGTCTTCTTTATCCAAACCCCTGCGGTTTCTTTTTGTTGCGCACTCCTTAAACAGACTTAAACCCCTAACTAACGCAACTTCTGGAGTGGTTTGGAAAAGCTTCGAGTTTTTTTATCGCTCATAACCTTTACTATACACAATAGTGATGTGATAGCGGAAATAGTGTTTTAGTATAACATCCCACTGGGGCCCCCCTCCCTCCCACAGTGAAGTTGATTGGTCTTAGCTTTCTTATTCATTTTATTTAACGATGACTGGTTGATTTTTCCACATCCCACTGTCTTCCTTTTCCAAACCACTGCTAGCAGTTTTTTCTTCTTTTGCTTAATCGAAATGTAAGGAATAAAGAGCTGTGCGAATAGACTTAAACCCCTAACGCCACTTCTTGAGTGGTTTGGGAAGGTTCATAACCTTTGCTTCACACAAAAGTGACGTGATAGCGGAAATAGTGTTTTGGTATATTACTTCACTGGGCCCCCCCCACAATGAAGTTGATTGGTTTTCTTATTCACGTGCCGGACTCGTGCTTCTACGGCAGAACAAAAAAGGGCCTGTTCGTTTGGATTTCAACATAGTTAGTAGAGGGGACTGAATGAAAGTTGACTAAAATTGAGCAAGGATATTCGAACATGGGAGATTCAGGCGATTCCAGCTCTGGAAGCGATTGCGGGTCACGCTAGCCGATAAGAAAGTCAACGAGTAAAGTGTTCGTATGGCTGAAGAGAAAGGCGAAGTGTACACCGCGTGGAAATCCGTGGGTACTGCTGAATCGCGAGGGCAGAGTGAAAGACATCAAAATTGGAGGCAACTATTCGAGTGCAAAGATGAAAGAGCTGGTCAAGGAAAATTTTGCTGGACTTGCGGCTGTTGACTTGGATAGGTAGGTTAAGTACCAAAGCACTTTATCCCGAATGAATGAGTGCAAACTCAGAAGTGTGTGGTCACATAAAACCCAGGTAGAGAAAAACAATTCAAATTTTAGCCACGCGAAAAAGGATTCAAAATTTACCACTTATACTTTCGCTATTTGCTTCGGATCATTCATTAAAACAAAAGTATGAGCAGTGAACTTGCTACGAATGTAAGGCCTGCAATGGAGTTACATCTGCACGTAATATACAAAAACAGCACCTTTTATAACACATGTAAGGGTGGGCCGAAAGTTATCCAGATCCACCCTATTTAGAGTCATTTCACGCAACGTCATCAAAATTAAAAAAGAAAGGAATTGTCAGTCGTTACTCGAAGACTTACATTTAAACAGATTTTCAGTTTGATCGGAATACTTCTCGCTCTAAACTACGCACAGATCTGAATCTTACCGAGACTCTATCGATATTTAACTTATTTCATCTCTTTGATTCTTGACTTTACCTGTGCAATGGTTTTGGTGATGGCTACAAAGTGAAAACTGGCAATTGGTAAAATTATTTAATTAAGGAAAGCAGGAACCTTGTTATCCATTGACAAGCTTATGATCTTACAGAAAATTTTCATAAACTCATATAGCTGACATCTGATGTATTATTCATACATCAGATACTAAGTTGTGTCAAACAATGTCTTGAGCACAATTAACAAACATTAAAAAAAACCCAGGTGTATGTAAATTTTGTGGTTAATATGTTTTTACTATCCAGACAGATGCAGCTAATCAAAGTGAATGCTGGTGAGATTCACAACAAGTTATTCATTGTTTCCAATAGGGAGAGGTTAGAGCAGGATCGTTCACTTAAGAGGGAGCAGGAGAGTGCATTGCAAAAGGCAATAGAGGATGACAAGGTGAATCGCTTTTCCCAAATACTTATATTGCACAAATAATACCAATATCAATTATGTCAATTCTAGCATGATTACCTGTTGCAAAAAAACTAAAAGAAAGAACACATTAGAAGAAAGTCAGGCAATGAAATGAGGATTATTTTTAGAAGGCTTCCTTTAAGACTTCAGGAGCCAAAACAAGCACCAGCCATCAAAGTATGGCCCAAGTTTCAGAGACACATCCCCAAACAGGAAAGGAAATGAAGTGATTCAACATAAATAACACTTGTTACCAATAAAACTGCCATAATTGCCACTTTCTCTGTTAAGATTTAGCAGCAGCAATTTCAAGATCTTTTTCTACACTATCAGTGAAATATTACTGAGGTTGTCATGTATTTATTCTGTCAGATTAAAGAATCAAGCAAGAAAAGGGAGGCCCGACAAGCCAGAGTTACAGACGTCAGTCAAAAAGGAGAAAAACAAAGTGACAATCATCCTCAACCACTCAAACGGCAAGGAAGAGCACCAGTTCACTAAAGGTACCTTCTTCCAGGTACATATAAACAATGACACAAATTATTAAACTTTAACTAGCACTTTGGTAAAATGTAGACATACAGTGATTGGCAAATAGCTTTTTATAAAAAGAAATCTAACCTTTTTTCCTGTTTAAATGATAATTATAGGAAGTATATGACTGGGCAGGCTCCAACAATGCTCTCCCATTACACTTCTCTATTGAAAGAGGTAGGGAAGTGGTAAAACATGGAGACCTCTTGGAGAGAGCAGAGGTGCTTCATATTCATGAGAGAGCAACCATATAATAATATTGCATTAATAATAACTACAGTACTAGAAATCTGGAGTTGGAGTCTAAAATATACTTGTGTTATTTCAAGACGGCAAATGGAATGCCTTTGGTGAATTCAAATTTGTTCAAAATACCCTTTTAATCCTGATTTTTAGAGGTGGTGGAAAAATATGGCAAATGATATGCTATCTCCTGGTATTTCTTAGCACACAAAATTAATCTTTATGAGATACATAAGAAATACAAGGATGAATTTTGAGGGTTTTTTTTCTTGCATATTCACCAATGTGCCTGCATGAAGTTTGAAAGTCACAAGGGTAAAGTGTTCAAACAGCTACCCTGGTAAATACTGTGGAATTTATGTAATAAACCTTATCTTTGATTCTGTTAACTTGTTTTTTTTTTTTTTTTTTTTTTTTTTAATCCAGGATGAGGCAGAGATTAAATCCCTACTGGGATCAGAGGTTAGAATACACATAGTAACAACTTATCTTTGAATGTACGATACAACACCACATAATAAGTGTATGCTCGGACTGGTCAATTTACTGCAAATTATCTGCCTATGAGTGTCAGAAGCAAAATGGCACAAGTGATCAAAACAGAAAAAAAGAATGTGTATTATTGAAGAAGTAAACTGCAAAGCCCTTATCACCATAGCCAGTCTTTAGTGTAAACCATTTCTTTCTCCACTCAGCCTAATTTTTCAGTTTGATTATTATTAAAAGCCAAAATCATCTTTTTTGACTATTCATTTTGTATACCCAGGTTGAGAGTTTGGGTTATGACCTGAGTTTTATTCATAGAGTTAAGCATAAATTTTGAAATTGTTAATGGTGAGGAAATAAATAAATGTTAATTCTGGGTCACATGATGGCTTTCCTCATTTTGCCTGCAGGTGACATTCAAAGGAAATATTCCCGATTTGCAGTTTGAAGGTGACCCTTCATCCACAATACTAGGTGAGAAATACAAATATTATGTATTAAACTAGTAATTACCAAAAAATGAAAAAAAGAATGTAAAGAATAAAAATGAAGTGCCTTCAAATGAAACTGAACATGCATGAAAAGCAGAACCAGTCTTAGCAAACTAGGTAATGCAAACCTACAAGAAAATTACAGGTAATCTGCCTTGCTCAGTGATAACAAGCCGAAAATAAGGACAAACATTAGGACTAGATGATGTTCCTAAAATCAGAGATAACATCTTTCTTTAAAAAATTTCAGAAGAAATTGCCTTAATACCAAAAATCAACACTGGTCATATGTTAAGTAATGTGTTGAGGGCTTACTAATTTCATATTTGTTACCTGATAAACAATGAGGGTTGCCACACAATTCTGTAATTTACTGGATAAATCACCATCACCTGTATTGCTTGAGCAACTACAGTAAAATATAGGTATATGAAATTGTGTATTTTTACATACTGAGACTAGTTCTCCTCCCAACAGATGAAGATCCTAACACAAGCAAAACAAATGAGGTAAGGGAAGTAGTGCACATTAGAATGTCACGTAAAATTATTGGTAGTATGCTACATTATGAAAACCCTACCATAACATGTTGCATTGTATGTTCCATAGATCATTGACCAAAAAAAGTTGACTTAAACTTAAAAATCTGGCATGTCCCTTGGGAAGAGGTTCTTTGTGGGCCGTGACACTTAGGCAGACTGACGGGTCCCTTGGGATGAGGTTCTTCATGAGCCGCAACACTTGGGGCAGACTGAAAGGTCCCTTGGGACGAGGTTCTTCGTGAGCCGCGACACTTGGGGCAGACTGACGGGTCCCTTGGGACGAGGTTCTTCGTGAGCTGCGACACTTGGGCAGACTGAAAGGTTCCTTTGGACGAGGTTCTTCGTGAGCCACGACACTTGGGGCAGACTGACAGGTCCCTTGGGATGAGGTTCTTCGTGAGCCGCGACACTTGGGGCAGACTGACAGGTCCCTTGGGACGAGGTTCTCCGTGAGCCGCGACACTTGGGACAGACTTAAAGTTCCCTTGGGACAAGGTTCTTCGTAAGCCGCGACACTTGGGGCAGACTTAAAGTTCCCTTGGGACGAGGTTCTCCATGAGCCGCGACACTTGGGGCAGACTGACGGGTCCCTAATGGGACAAGGTTCTTTGCGAGAAGCATTATTTTGTGCAGACTTACTTAATGTTGTTCATGTGATCTAGTTCTCATTTTAACCAAAATATTTTAAGATATGTCAATATACATACAACTGAACAAAATGAACTGTCATGGCTTCCTCCTGCACAACACTAACATCAACACCTGACCAAATAATATTAACAACAGCAGGGTGGAACAACTGACAGTATCTATTATCACTGTAGTTTTAAATAAGGGTCATGCTATCATGTAAACAACTTATCAATCTAAATAACTAAGTAAATAGAGATGATGTTAGTAACATTATTTTCCAAGTGTGTTTAGTTAAGGTATTGAATGCCCTATTTTAATTTGCCATTGAAATATGAGGTCATGTAATTAGATTAGTTCATGTACATTTCATCAGTGTCTCTTTAATTTTATAATACTACATCTACGTTATGATAGTCATGGTTATTATGGAAAGTAAGAGATTGAGGCAGTGGCATCTTGGCTTTTGCTATTGTTCCTTGTTGTTAAAAGTAAGTTACACGTGACTCTTGTGGATGGCATACTTCCCTTTACTTTTTATCTTGTTTCAGAAACCACTACCAGGTACATCTGGAATTATTTTTGCAGAAGCAGGTGAGAAGCATATTATCTAATAAGTAAAATACTCAGTATTTTACCAACCAGTAAGGATACTGATTTTAATGTTGGTAAAAGTGGCCATCTCTGATGCTAGTTGATCCACTGGCATCCTACTGCATTTTAGAGGATAACACGGCATAAGGATGTCATTAGAGCTACAAAAGAATTTAATCAGAAGGTTGAACAAAATGATCAGACTCTATTAGAAGATATTGAAAGAACATAGAAATGTTTATTCTTGTCCTAGAGACCATGGATTAGGGAAATTTCCTACTGACCCTTTTAGCTAAGGCCCCTACTTAACCTGGCAATCTGTAATTCCCTCCAAACTGGGACAATATAATTATCAGAGAAATATATAATTGTAAGTCAACAGCAAGAAAAAGAAAATTGCTGGTCAATCTACAATTTCTAAAGTTATAATTTTTCGCCAGAAGAAGGACAAGAAATCGAGGAAAATTGTGTAGACATCGACAAGGAGGAGAAGAAAGTAGAAGAGAAAAAGGAGCAAAAGAAAGAAGAGGAAGAGAGGGGGCACACAGAAGAAGAGAAAAAGAGGGAACATAAAGATGAAGAGGGGAAGGAACATGTTAAACATGAAAGGAAAAGGAAAAAGAAGGACAGGAGAACAACTTCAAAAAGAAAAAAGCCAGTAGTGGAAAATCACCCAGAATGTTAAAAGTTTAAAAAGACTTTAAAAGGACCCTTGTCAGCCACACCTTTGTTTGTGTTTACCTATGGATGTTTCCATATTTCATTTCATGTAGAGGAGATCCAAATATAAAAATGCACAATCAAACTGCTTAGGGTAATTTAAAAGACTTCCAGAAACACAACTTGGGACAATGCAATAAAATTTCACTCTCCCATACATTTCACATATTTTCATGGTCATCAAAAATGGTAGAGGCTGGCTTGAGTCCTTCAAAATTTCTTCAATAGAGGCTACTATAAAACAACAAGTTCAAAATGTTCTATGTTTTGATGATAAACAACAAGTGTAGAACCCAAAACTTCAGCTCCTAATGTAAATATGGTTAGTGTTATAGGGAACTAAAAGTGTTCAGTTTAGAATTTAGTCAAAGTGGGTCATGTATTGCATGACATTTTATATTAAGTCATTTCAAAAACAAATCGTCTGGGTCAAACTATGATCTTCAAACTTCCAAGAACTGACATCATTCAAACCATCACCAGTATGTCAGAGTCTTTATGCTTTTCAAAGTTTTAGTTGTTTATTGTGGTAAACAATTAAATCATCATAAAGTGGAATCATTATTTTAAAAAAGACCAATCTTGAATATAAGATGTCAAAAACAGCCAAATATATTTTTCATTTCATGCTTTTTGACCCCAAGTAACTGATTCAACTTCAAATCATGTTTTCAGGTTCAACTGCCATTCTCTTTTGCTTGAAAAACACAATTAGCTTTTGTCCTTGCTTCATAACAAAACATAAACACAAGAACAAAGACAACAAATGAAGCATCGAACGATCAGTAAATCAACATATGCAAAATGTCTAAGTAGGCTCATATTAAAATTGTACTCATACCCACGTAATCTGAAATGCTAGTCATCTTAATATTGTGCCCTCAACTAAGGATAGTAAGCACACCTATTTGTTTTAGTTTTCTTTAATTATTGCCAGCTGCTTTGGAAGTACTTAATATATATGAGGTAACTTGGTTTTTGTTTGTTTGTTTGTTTTTTAGTTTGTTTTTGCATCAGTAAGAGTCCACAACCATTTTTTATTTAGTGTTAGAATAGAATATTCCACATAAATAAAACTAAAACATGAACTAGATCAAACACTGGAACTGTGATATTCGGATATACAGCGATAAAAACCCTCGATGTCTTTTGATTTGAATATTTTAATCAACACACTACTCACATGGCAGCCAACGAGTATCACAACAACAACTTTCCCTAGGCATCACGGGATGCCTACAAACACAACCTTTTCGCACTTCCGGTACAATACACTACATCCCTCCCTGTTTTTCCTTAATTTAGAGCGAAAACCTAAACATAAATAACACAACTCTTACAATGTCTTGCATATAAATGCAGGCCCGGGCCTACTGTTCATAAACAAAGTCCAGTCGGATTCCTAACATAATATCAATGAGCCTACAACAAATAACATTCAATTATCCCTTAGAAAGTTTGTAGTCGTCAAATCGTTTAGGCGGTCTGACATTCCGAGCTGGCCTAGGACAAACTATCTGGTTAAGTGGACTTCGGGTAGTGGCAGTGGCCTGCTGAACAGACATCGATGATCCAGTTGGCCCTGGCCTTGGGAGTTCATCCTCCCCTTTTGCTACCTCTGTTTGGTTTGTTCCTTCTTGCTCTCGATGGACGGGAGTAATATCGACTTTCGCCTCCAAGGGTTTCTCTTGATACTTTTTCACAAATGAGACATTTCTTTTAAATTCGGCACCGGCTGTACTTCTAATTGTTACCTCTCCTCCTTTCCTGTCTATTACTTCGCAAGGATTTGGGTCATAGTTTGGAGACAATTTGTTAGTCTTCGAGTTCTTCAGGAGTACTTTATCTCCAACCTCCACTTCACTTGCAACAGCAATTCTCTTTGCATCAACATACTCTTTCTGTGATAACTTCCTTGACCAGTCTCGATCGCGGACTTCCTCATTAGTGATAGGTGCCTCCCTTCGCAAGTCTGGCAACTTTGACCGCATTTCCCTTCCAAACATCAGGTAGAAGGGTGTTGCCCCAGTTGTCATCTGAGGAGTTGACCTATATGCGGTTAGGAACGTCTGTAACTCTTGACGCCAATCTTTCCCCTCAATGTGAGCTATCTGGACTGACTTCATCAATGTGCGATTCTGACGCTCTACTTCCCCATTGGCCTGCGGCCACAGGGGAGTTGTTGTGCGGTGTTCTATCCCATTTTCTGCAAGGAAGGCTTCGAATTCTTCAGATACCAGTTGAGGCCCATTGTCAGTCTTGAGTGTATGCGGCACTCCAAACCGGGCAAATATTGGTTTTAGAGCTTCAATGAGTCTTGTGCTAGAAGTTGACCTCAAAATAACCACTTCAAAATATCTACTAAAATAGTCTACCACCACCAGTAAACTTTCCCCTGAAGGTAAGGGACCAAGAATGTCAGCTGCACAATCTTCCCAAGGGCCACTGGGAGGAAGAGCTCGTGCCATAGGTTCTGGGGGAGCATATTCACTGACCACTTGACAACCATGGCAACTCCTGCACAGCTTCTCTGCATCAGCATCCATCTTGGGCCACCATACTTTACTGCGCAGTCTACATTTTGTTTTAACAATACCCTGATGTCCCTCGTGGGCCAACTCCAAAACACGCGGTCGCAATTCTCGGGGAATCACTAGCCTGGAACCCCGTAAAAGCAGCCCACCATATGTACACAATTCATTCTTTACATGCAGATATGCAGGTACATTGCACTGACTCCAATCTCCTGTTTGGACACATTCTTTGATGAGGTTCAGCTCCATATCCTCAGCTGAGGCTTTTTCTAGTTCAGCAGGTGTCAAAGCACAAGGAACACTATTCTCAACCACAGCATGCACAAAGTCATAATCTTCTCCGTCGTTACCTTGGAACCCACAATTTAGCCTAGACAAGGCATCTGCGATATTGGTCTTGCCTGGTCTGTAAACAACCTTAAAGTGATAGGCCTGTAGGCGAAGGACCCACCTTTCCACACGGGCAGAAGTCTTCGATTTCTGAGAATAGATGTACTCCAGCGGCTTATGATCCGTCTCAAGCTCAAACTCCCTGCCGAAAACATACATATTAAAGCGTTCGCAAGCCCATACCAGGGCTAAGGCCTCTTTCTCTGTTTGGCTGTATCGCCGCTCCACATCAGACAGGCGTCGCGAAGCATACCCAATCACACGCCACTCACTTCCATGTAGCTGGGTTAAAACCGCTCCAAGCCCCACCGGTGACGCATCTGCCACAATTCTTATTCTGCTGTTTACATCGAAGTAAGCTAGGACATCCGCGTGCGTGATCAGCTCTTTTAACTTCTCGAATGCCAACTGTTGTTCGTTGCCCCATTTGAACTCAGTATTCTTGTGGGTTAACCTCTGAATGGGTTCTGCAATGGATGACAGATCTGGGACAAACTTAGACACAAACTGGGCAAGACCGAGGAAAGATCTGGCTTCACTAACATTCTGTGGAGGACCTGCCTGTCTGATTACTGCGACTTTCTCTTCACTGGGTTCTATACCAGTCTGTGTTACTTCGTGACCAAAAAATGTCAATCTGGGTAATCTGAATTCACATTTGTCTTTGTTCAGTGTCAGACCTGCTTCCCTCAATCGATCGAGCACAGCCAAGAGCCTCCTATCATGCTGCTCCTCCCCTTGTCCGTGAATTATTAGGTCATCTGCTATATTAGCCACGCCCTCACAGCCTCGCAATACGTCCTGGATGATTTGTTGGTACTTTTCAGGTGCTGAGGTGACACCAAACATGAGTCGGGTATATCTATAGAGACCACGGTGAGTCACGAACGTTGTCACATGTCTACTCTCCTCAGCAAGAAGTATCTGATGAAATCCCCACTTCAGATCTACACGACTGAATACTGTGCAACCATTAAGATCTAGAAGCACCTCCTCTATTGTAGGGATAGGCTGACGTTCCCTCACTATTGCCTGATTGGCACACCTCATGTCTACACAAATCCTGATATCTCCATCTGCCTTGGGTATAACCACAAGTGGTGAGACCCACCCTGTTGGTCCATCAGGAACCTCCTCTATAATTCCACTCTCCAACAATTCATCTAGCTTTCTCTCGACTTTCTCTCGTACACCGCATGGAATCCTGCGGACTGGCTGCGCCACCGGCTTCACCGAATCATCGATATTTAACTTCAACTCGTAATCCCTAAGAAGCCCAACACCGCTGAAAAGTTCTTTGTACTTTTCTTTGATATCAGCTTCTGTATTGACGGCATTAACGGCATGGCTAGGCCCAAGTCGTAGCAAACCAAGTTTCACTGCTGTTTCTCTGCAGAGGAGACTTCTGCCATCTCCATTTATAACTACAAAATCAGCTTTGCAGGTCACACCAGTGTCAATGGACATTATATCTGCTGTAAGTGTTCCAAGTGTTGGCAATGGCTTTGTACTTCCATAAGGAAATAAGGCTTTGGCCTCCTTTCGGGTCTGACACTGGATTTTCTGTGACTTAAGCCACTCCCAAGTTCCTTGGCCTAAAAGGTTGCATGTTGCTCCTGAGTCAACAAGGACATTTGGCAAATGAGTACCTCCAACTACAACAGTTACTATTCCACTCTTTTGGTCAGGCTTATCCTCCACTGAAAACACATAGTTAGGTGTTGAGTCTTGTCCTGATTTAGTGCTACTATCAACATAATTTGTGTTTGTCTTTCTGCCTCTTTCATTCATACTAGTAAGGACTTTATTTATAGAGGGGGACACGTAACAGCTGAAAAGCTGACAAACCTGTGGCCCTCTAACTAGATTATACAGCATTACAAAAAACTGATAAATAAATAAATATATAAATAATTACAAAATTCTATGATAGAAATAGCAGGATATATTAAAAATATTCAGAAAGATAAAATTAATTTATAAAAAATTAAAATTAGATAATGTGCTATTGCTTAATATTGTTTCAAAGTTGTCCAGGTTTTTATATGAGCTTATAAAATGCTTTTTCACAGCTGTTTTGAATAGTTTTATACTAGGCTTATTTTTGATATCATGGGGAAGGCTGTTCCATAACTTAACTGCGTCAACACTGAATGCCTTGCCACCATCGTTATTTCTTAGGTATTTGGGACACACTAAATTTAAATTGCCATGTCTAGTAGACCTATTGTGTACAGAACTGTTCGTCTTGAGCAAGTCTCTGATGTAAATCGGAACATCGCCTTTAAGGCTCTTAAAAATCATTGTACACTTATTTAGTTTGATTTCATCAAAAAAAGGCAACCAGCCTAGTTTACTAAAGTTTACAACACTTCTAGAATAAGAGTCCACTCCAAGAATTACTCGGGCAGCCCTTTTCTGTAACCTTAGGAGACAGTGGAGTTCTTTAACGTCGCAGATATTCCAAACCATGCTCCCGTACATAAGGACGGGTTTAATCAAGGCGTTATAGTATAAGAGTCTTTCTTTTATTGGAAGGTATCTCTTTATCTTTTTCAATAAACCAATACGCTGAGAAAGCTTGGCCTTTAGGCTAGAAATGTGGTCACTAAATGTAAGATCTTGATCGAGTGTTACACCAAGCAATTTATAAGAGGTTACTTGTTCTATTTCGGCCTCATCAAGGGTCACTGACAGGTGATTGCCATCAACTAATGATGAATGTAGCCTCTTTCCGGTGATAAGTAATGCTTTGGTTTTAACGGCGTTTAGGACCATCCCATTTTCGCTAGACCATTTACTTAATTTATCCATGTATTCTTGAAGACGTCGTTCCAATTCCAAAGGTGCATTATCGATATTAGCGCTGGCTTTAAATGTGGTGTCATCCGCGTAGGCATGAATTGAGTCCGATCCAACAGCTTCGGGAAGATCATTGACAAACATTAAAAATAGTAGAGGTCCTAATATGCTACCTTGAGGAACTCCATTGGTTAGCATAAGTTGTGACGAAGTCGAGTTATTTACAGTAACACACTGTTTGCGATTGAGTATATAGCTCTGCAATAGCTTTACAACATTATCTGGAAATCCATATGATCTTAACTTTACCAGGAGAATGTCATGATTGATCAAGTCGAATGCCTTGCTATAGTCCACAAAAACTAAGCCGCTGACATTGTTCTTATCAAGGTCAAGAAGGACTTGGTCCAGAAGAAACAACAAAGCAGTATCCGTGGAGTGGTTTTTACGGAACCCTGATTGGAAGCGGTATAAAAGTGAATTTTCTGTTAAGTAGGTGTTCACAGCATTGAAGATGTGTCTTTCAAAGACTTTAGAAAGAATAGGCAAAATACTAATAGGACGATAGTTTTGAATATCTTGCTTGTTTCCTTGATTCTTGAATAGAGGTTTAACCTTTGCTATTTTCCATTGTGAGGGAAATGTACAAGTTTCAATACAGTGATTTATAATTTTAGCTATGGAGCATGATATTTCAGGAGCTGCAATCCTTAGAACTCTGGCACCAAGCCCATCGATTCCCGTGGCTTTGTGTGTAGGTATACTTAGAAGATAATCGTTAACCTCACTAGGAGTTATTTGCGGAATAAGATTCTCAATTTGACTGTTAGATTTGTCTGGTGGACCAGGAAGAGCATCATAATGAAGTACAGGTGCCGCCTTTATGAGACGTTTATATACATCAACGAAGAAGCGGTTAAAGCGTTCAGCGATTGAATGGTCATCCTTTATCAAGTTGTTGTTTTCGTCAGCAATAAGGACGGATTCGTCGTTATTCTTTGTATCTTTAGATAGGTCTTTAATTAAAGACCAAAGTTTCTTTGGACATTTTTGATTTTTACTGAACTGAGTTTTAAAGTACTGTTCCTTCGCATTTCTTAGTTTCCTCGTCACTTTGTTTTTAACCAGTTTAAAAGCAGACCAATCTTGCTCATTTTGTGTTCTCCTGGCCCTCTTTAGAAGATTATCGCGTTTATTTATTTCGTTGTATAGATCATTAGTGAACCATTTCGGCTGATTGATTTTCTTCATACTCTTGGACTTTAAAGGTGCGTGATTATCAAGAATGTCATTAAAGATTTTGTACCAAGATTCAACAATGTCATCGGCATCGCGAAAAACAAAGGAGATATCCCAAGGGGCTTCTCTTAGGTCTCGCAGGAAGCACTCTTTGTTGATTTTGTCGATATTTCTGTATTTGATTTTGGAATGTTGTTTACGTTGTGCATCCATGGTTTTGTAGCACCTCAAGATGGTGACCGGAAGGTGATCGGAAAGTCCAGATTTACCTATGGATACTTCTCTAATTCTAGCAGGATGACTCGAATAAATATGGTCTAAGCACGCATCAGAGGCAGGTCTTGTTACTCCATTTACCATCTGCGTTAATCCAAGACTGTTCAGTGCCTTTGCGAGACAATGTTTTGAATAACAGTTGAAATCAATATAATCCAAATTGAAGTCTCCCAGAATAATCAATTCATTGTTTTGGAGATGGGCATTTTCAAGATTTTTACCCAAGTTCTCATTATAATCTTTGTTGGCTGAAGGTGGACGGTAAACACCAGATATCAAAATCGGTCTCTTTGATTTATGAGGACAAATTTGAAGCCAGAGAGTTTCAAGATCATCTAGTTCCAAATCTCTTCGACGTGAAGCCATAACTTTCTCATTTACATACGCAATTATGCCGCCACCTTTCTTCCCGATTCGATCTTTTCTGTGTAATGTGTAGCCGGGTATCATGTAATAGCTATCTGGAATTTTACTTGATCCGAACGTCTCAGTGAGAATTAAGACGTCGAGTTTAGCAGCACTGTTGTTGTTCGAGGTGAGCATTAGCGATAGTTCTTCCAATTTGGTGTCAGTCAGTCGTTGGATGTTCCAGTGGCAGACTGATAAACCTCTGAAGCCTACAGGAGGTTGAAGGTTATTAGGTCCTGGATTGACGGCAATATCGCCAGATAGAAGAATACACAGACAAAATTGGCCAAGCTTGACGAACCGCAACAACGCGTGGAGCTTCAAATTCAATTCGCAAGGTGTGCATTTCGAAGGCTTTGACTTACAGTTGAATGTAGGTGGAGCAGATATTTCCTTCCCAATGAAGAGTCTGACTGTAGAGCGATCGAATTCAGGTGTAATTGAAGTAAATTGGCCAAGTAAAACGCTGAAAATAGTCAATAGAAGCACGACTGCAAAAACATGTCTGCACGCCATGACTAATTTATGCAATCTCGAATACTATTCATACTAGATGTATTTCTCCAATCACGCCGACCGTCACCTTGTCTTTGCCCCATATGGGAATCCTTAGCGAGCTTCTTACAACACTTGACCTTGAAATGTCCAATTTCTCCACACTGAAGACACTTTCTACCTCGAGCAGGACATCTCCAATCTCTGGCTAAGTGATCCTCTCGACCACAATTGAAACAGCCCCTCTTCTCGCTACTAGTGCTCCCTTTTAAATTTACCACACTGTTAACCTGCTCTGAACTTATGTCGCCTCCCCTTGCCCCATCGTCAACAACAGTGTTCACTTGTCCTGAACCACTGTTAGCCCCCATTGCTTCCACCTGCAAATTAACTGCTTCCTGTGCCCGAGCTGTAACTAGTAGATCATTCAAAGTAACACTGCCTTCCTTTTCTAAAAATTTCCGACGCAATTTTGCCGAGTAACATTTGTCAATCAATTGATCCCTGATGTACTCATCTTCCCGCTCTCCAAACTCACACAAAGCGGCTCGTAGTCTGAGCTGACAAACAAATTGATCGACGGTTTCTTCATTACTCTGACTAATTTGCCGAAACAAATGTCTCTCAAACGGTACGTTAGCTTTAGGAATAAAATAGTCATCCAGTACCTTGAAAGTTTCGGCGTAGTTCTTCTCTGCACCATCAGGCACCAGTGTGAAATAAACTTCCTGTACATCGAGTCCAGCTGTGTGAAGTAACAGGCCACATTTCTGCGAGTCATTCGTGATCCCTTTACCAAGCGCGTATAACTGAAACGCTCTTTTCCATTTTCTCCATCGCTGCGAAACCGAATGCGGATCTCCTTTAACTTGAAAAGGCTGCAAACTGCCTACTTCCACAGCCACTGGGGTCGACACCCCACTACTTGTGCTCGCCGAACCGCCATCTCCCTCACTCGATTCTCCGCCAGGCATTGCAAAGAAGTATGTCCCCTCCAAACACAAAATGGTAAAAAGAAACTAGCACAAGGACATTCCTCTCCATCCCATCCTCGTCGCCAGATGTGATATTCGGATATACAGCGATAAAAACCCTCGATGTCTTTTGATTTGAATATTTTAATCAACACACTACTCACATGGCAGCCAACAAGTATCACAACAACAACTTTCCCTAGGCATCACGGGATGCCTACAAACACAACCTTTTCGCACTTCCGGTACAATACACTACAGGAACTAGTTATGATTTGAATTTAATAGTTGATGCATGCAAAATAGAAGACTTCTAAAAACAGTGCAAAAATTTAGGCTTTTATGAAACTATACACCTTAACCTCAACCACGTTTACTTTACTGAAAGGTGTGAAATTAGCTTCCTTGGGTGAGAGCACAGTGATTTAATATCTAGAGTAGGGACCCCTTGCCTTAATTCTTATCTTGCACTGAACAGTAGGCAAAGTTAAAATTACATTATACAGTACACACATATATATGTATATATAAAAAATTGTGGCAAGAAGTTAAAACTTATTCATATTTTGATGATGATCCATAAGCATGCAAACCAAAAAAGGTCCCTAGTTAGTCACACCTTTGTTTTAATTTACCCGTGGATTTTTTGATATTTTATTTCATGTAGAGCAGGTGCAACTTAAACAACAAACATGGCAGATTTGATGTTAAGTTTATTATTTACTGTGGTAAAATTGAATTGTATTTATTAAATTAATAGGTATTAAATATTCAGTTCAGTTACTAATATCAAAAATGTCTTGCTTATGTTTTTAGTCATGATCACAAATAAGGATTAAGGTTTTTTTCAGACAATAAAGTGCGCTAGGTCAGGCTATATGAAAATTAAGGTCAGCTCAAAAAGCACTTGATTATTTTGTTACAAGTAAACTGTTGCAGTTGTGTCATAGCTTTTACAGTTGATTAGTTTGGTGGATCTATTACAAAATTAATATTTAACATTTTAGGAATCTTATTTGTTCTGAACTATCAAACCAATTCATAAGAATTAATTACTTTTAACTTAATTGTCAAGTCCATGTTAATCTTAATAGTTAACATTTAATGTGGTTATATCAACTAAGTTGAAATTATAGGTTAGCCACTGTACTGTAGAGAGTTAAAAAGCTGACGTTTCAAGTTTCGGCTCTTAACTCTGACAAAGGGTTAACGCCCAAAACATCAGCTTTTCAAATCTTCAGGTTGGCCAGTTTACAATTTCATCTTAATCGATCTACCCCCACTGACACAGCACCACAGCTTCTTTAAAAACCTCCACCGTTCATTCATTTGTGAACATTTAGTCAATTTTGATTTAAAATAGATTCCTCTGCTATCAAAAACATCACAGTGTGATTGTGTTCCACAAAATTATCTGAATAGAATGAGAGTGAAACAAATTCAGCTTGACCTGTATTTTACACTTCAATTTGACTGTAAGCATTCAAAATTGGATAACAAATTTATATAGCTTCTTCAAAAAAATTATAGTATCCCACCATACTTTCACATGTTCCATGAAATGTTGCTGAGCTATTATGGTCTTAGAAAATGGACATAAGTATAGTTAACATTATTCTTCTTACCATTTGTTTCCAAGATGAGAAAATTTTCCTTTTGTTTTTTCCATTCCCACTAATATGAATGTCTGCTGGTAGCTATGCATACGCGTGACTGACTTGAATTCTGGTGCCGAAATGTTAGTTTTACTCATCCTCTACTCAGTCTTTTTTTTCCAAACCATTTTAACATTTCCTAAGAATTATGTTCTTTTTTTGGCTAAAAATGACGAATTAAAATAGGAACGCGAAAATCTATCGAGCTTACGTAGCCGAAAACTATGAAGCAGCAAGTAGGAACAAACACCCTCCGGTAAGACAATGTACCAGAAGAAACCAATTCTTACCTTAGAATCATTTTCTCCATATCTTTAGCAGCGTAAAAATATTCTTTCCCCCTCTCGCGTTCTTTTAAAAATTTAATAAAAGTCCTGAGTTCGCGACGACAACTTTGCTAGAACATGGCCACTCTCGCTCGCCCCAGACTTCCTCCCGTATTGAGCCTCGATTAGAAAAGCGAGGCTCGGTTGGAAAAGCGAGGCTCGATTGGAAAATCGAGGCTCGATTGGAAAATCGAGGCAAGATTGCAAAATCGAGGCTCGTATGTCGAAGCTTTGCCAAAAGAGGAATCGTGGTCGTTTTTGATCAGGTGCTTTTGGGCTCGTTTCCCAGAAACCTTGAATGATCCGTAAATGCGGTGAAAATTTGCTCCAACGTGATCAGTAAAATCTGAGCTTTTACTAACCGTGAGTGCAAATCGTAATTTAACGATTTCTAACGTCGCCGGATATGGTTAGCCAAATGTTGCAAAATTCAACAACTTGCATATTTATATTCAACAACTAATATTTATGCTCAACAAGATATATTTTTATTCAACAGTTTACAGTTATATTCAACATTTCATATTTATGTTCAACGACACACATTTTCTTTTCATATTCAACCAAAATTATTTTTATTCAACAACAATATTTATTCAACTTCAATAGCTATATTTATTTTACTCAACAAAATTAATTGTTCAACTTCAGTCCAAAATTTTTACCCAACAAAAATAATTATTCAACTTCTACCACGCATAATTATTTAATGACATACCTTCTATTATGACTAAGTGTTCGAAAGTTCCCTTACATTCAAAATATCGTCATTCAACAAAATTCCCCGCCCCTACCCCAGTTAAATACGCTGTATTGCGGACCCAGTGCCCCGACCATTACCCATGAATAGAGATGGCCTCGGAAGACGAATCAGGGCGTGATGTTAGGGAAGAACTGACACAAATTGTGAGAGAATGTGTTCGAAATGAGATCGCTCTTCAACGATCGGGAAGTAATACCTCGTTATTAATGACAACGCGCGACCTTATAGCAAGTTCAGCAAGATCTGCGAGCCGAGAGATGACAAATTCTATCGCCCCGGGCATCGTTCCATCTTTTCCCGCCACAGCCACCCCGGTTCCTTCTTCTTCGTCTTCTTTTCACAAGGGAAAAAAGAGGCCCGCAGTTGCAACAAATCATCCATGGCGCCTCAAAGGTAAACAGGAGAAACAAATGAAACAAGAGTTACACCCAAAAGCTGTTCATCTCTTCGACAAGCCCGAAGATCTCGATGAAAATGGCTTTGTCCCTGATTACCCAGTTACCGACGATATGATTCTACTGAAAGGTTACTTTGAGCTGGGAACAGGCCAGTCGGAAAGCGAAATCAGAGAAAGCATAACAGAGGTACTGAAGCAGCGATTCCCTTTCGTAAGACCAGATCATTTTGACTTTGTTAAGCGAGAGCGCAACAAAGTAACTACCCCCGTTGTAGGAAAATCTCTTGAATGGAATTATAAACACGTGAAAGAGTTATGTGGCCAGGGAAAGCTTTATATTCGTTTAAATGTCTTAAAAGAAGTCATCGAAGCGTGTGATGAGCCATCACCCATAGTGACTAAAGGTGAGGACGATGAGGACTTGATGAAGTCACCTTTCTTCTCATCAGAATTGACGATTAATTCCATATCCAAGAAATCTGAGAGAGCACTAGCGAATGCATCTGCAGAGAATGGACCATTTGACCACGGCCTTACTAACATGGACAGTGCAAGTGTATCTGGGGCATGTACCTCTTCTGATTTGCTAAGCAGTAATGTGTCCTTTATTTCCAGTCCAAGCAGGCAGAGTGACATGGCAACACTAGGGGAACTGCTGCCATCTGTAAGTGAGGAAGACCTTGACTCATTAGTGCAGATCATCAACATCTTAGGAAATAAGTTAACAGGAAAAAGAAAGAAACTAGAAGTTGATGAAGATGATCTAATTGAAGATGCTGTGGCCTATTACAAGTCCATTCAGTTTGATGCTTCCTGCCCTTTAAGAATTATCTTTAGAGGGCAGCCTGCCATAGACAGTGGTGGAGTATTAAGACAGTTTTACTCTAACTTATTTGAAGGATTAGTACAGGGCAAGCTACTGCTGCTGTTTGAAGGAGAAGAAGCCCGCAAGGTGCCAAGTTACCAACCACAGGCCGTCATGAGTGGAATGTTTGAAATGGTTGGGAAAATGATTGCCCATTCACTTGTGCAAGGAGGCCCTGGATTTCCATGTCTGGCACTGCCCTGTTTTTATTACCTTGTGACTGGAGATGTCATGTGTGCATTTGCATACTGTGATGTTTGGGATCTTCCATGTCCAATGTCCAGGAACATAGTCTTACAGGTAAATGCTCAGTATGTCTTGAGTGTAATTTAAAGGAAAGCAAAGATTTACCTTAAAACCACAGTAAATCCAGTAAGTGTACACCGCACCTCATGGACACCCCATTAAACAATCCACTCTTTAACATGCCAAAGAAACCAGTATTGGTGGCCAATTTACCATTTCAACTTTGTTGATATATCCACATTATTTCATTACTCCCACCGACGCAGCCCCAAACAGTTTCTTTCGAAACTATCAGCCAGTATTAGGTAAGCCTCCCATTACTAGAAAATTTATGTGGCAAGTGCTTTTGAAATGGGGGTTGTGGTCTAGGAGTTTTTGTACTTGATAGTATGGAAAAGTAGTGTGGAAAAAATGTGAAGGTGCATTAGTTTACAATCAAGATGCCCTGAGCATTGAAATGCACATGCATTCAAAAAATGTTTCTCATGAAGATTTCCTGGAATGGCTTGCTGAAAGGTGTAAAAGGGCCTACCTTTCACCTATACCTACTATTCAAATAATAGAACTTCTCCACCAGTATATGTACATTCTAGTCATGAGTAATGATTATTTCTATTTCTGCAAATTTATTGAAAGCTAATGGATGTCAACAGTTATGATGAACTGGGAGAGCTAGCCAAGAATGGTGAAGTAATTAATCTGATGGCTAATTGTGGAGAGACAAGTGTTCTGCAGGTAGAACTTAATTTACATTAAAAATATATGGTCTGTCATGCATGTCACCCCTGGCATTGCATAAACTATATTATTCATTCTTGAGATTGTGAAATAGCAAAACCAATGCAGGAATTTCCAGATGTACTTTTACACATGCACTGAGATTTCACTGCTGTCTTGAGTCTGATGGGAACTATTTATAGGATGGTTATACAGTAGCTCTAATATATCAGAAAATTTTCTGAGATGGTATATACATGGCAATTATATATCATTTTATGATTATAATGGTACCAGAGATGATATGGTCATTCCTTTCTCTCAAGTAAGACACCTCATTTAACAGTAATACACTTTCAGAAGATTTATATGGCTACATACTAAGTTTCCATCAATTTTATTCAGTTGATTAGTTTGAAGCCACCTAAGTGCCACCCTATTTGTTTGCTAAAATTTAAGAGAATTATGTTGCATTCTATTTGGACATTGCTGTTAATATCATAATTTTATTTCAGATGTCTACCAAAGGGAAAATAATCCAATCAATAGTCATGTATGAGGTCATTTCAAAACGTAAAATGGCTTTGGATCAGTTGAGAAAAGGATTGATCACCCTTGGTGTTCTTGATGAGATGTCAAAGAACCCACATTTGTTTGAGAGTGTGTTCACCTTTAAACCTGTTGAGCTGACACCAGCAATAGTCAGAGAGTGTCTCAAATATCCAGATGAATTAAGTGACCAAGCACAGGAAATCAAGATGATGATGAATAGATTTGTTGACCAGTCATCAAGTGCCAGGTTGATGCAATTAATGCAGTATTGCACTGGAAGTAAGATGATGCCTTCAGGACAGAACTTTGCAATAAATGTAAATTTTCATTGTGAAGATTACATCTCTTCATCAACGTGCACCTTTACATTGTTAATACCTGATCATTTCCACTCTTATGGTCTGTTTGAACTCTCTTTAAATTCAGCCTTTTCTTCATCTGGAAAGTCTTTTACCTCGGTCTGAACACTGTTAAGTGAATAGTCACGATTGACCTTATGGCCGATTTTGACTTCATTTACAGTGGTAACAACACACACAACTAATGTTGGTGCTGCTTTTCAGTAACTTTCTTTTCAATGTTGTGTTGTTTAATTCACTGATAAGTTTAGTTGTGTTACCTTTCCCAGCAGTATAACTGGTGTTTATGTTTGGTGCTGATTCCTGGGAATAATAGCCATAAATTTGTAATCTTTTGACATACATAAAGTTCATTTTCTGATTTTATTATTGAAAATAACACACAAAACAAGTAATAAATGTGAATCTTTATTGAGTTGCTCTTTAATAATTATTGAAATAAGTGGATCAACCTGAACTATTGTTTTCTTCTTAAAATGCCTTGCATGGGCAAATCATTAAAAATGGAACAGAGTTATAGAATAGGGGTGGAGAGATAGGGATGGGTCAGCTAGTTTGGGTAGCTAGTGCCTCAGTTTTGAGGACGTAGACTTCATCCGAAAAAGAAAAAAAAAAGAAGATATAATATGAAAGGTGGCTGGGACTTGTCATTGTGAGAAAATCAGTGCTTCATAGTCATTACCTGGCTATCTGAGTTTCATGATAATTTTAAGCAGGTTCAGTTTGAATGATGTTCCAATCCGCCATGTACCATAACAGTAAAATTCAAAACAGGTGTGTGTCATACCATCAGTTTTTCCTTCAAAAGATACACTGATAAAACACAAATTCAGTTCTTAATCTCTCTTAAGATACCCTCCTGCAAGAAATGGTAGGGATTTGAAAAAAAACTCAGTGGCATTTTAACCTTGTCAATATTGAATACAGCTATGTGTGGGATGATCCCCTGCAGGCATGTCTCATAGGCATTATTGGTTATCATCACATAACCCTAAGTGGCCTTTGTAAGTATTCATTGAGAACTATGGGTGGAAAGCAAGTTTTCTAGAAATTCAAGTGCCCTCTGGAATATATCTATTGCAAAAGCACTTGAATTCCCAAGTGGGTTGATCTCGTTTGACAGCCTAGAAATAATGTTATCTGGTAAATTCAAATCCACTTCATTGACTTGGACAGTAGACAGACCATCATCAGGTGGTGGTGGTGCATCAGGGTCAAAACCATACCACTCATGCTCATGCCCACTGATGTTAGCTTCACTTCTGACATCAGCTACTGCAGTAAGTCTTCCATTAACTCTGTCTATCATTCCATTGGACCAGATTTGTTCCGGACTCCAATTTCTTTCAGTTCTTATGGGGTGCTTATTCCAGGCCTCAACAAAGCTGTCAATTGCAGCATTAATTCTGGGCAAGTAGACATAATGAAGAACAAACAAATGTAGGGGGTTGGTAACATCAAGCAAACCAGACTCCTCCATGGATTTGAAAGTGTAGTAAAATACGTTACCGAAACATCGAAATACGTCTCGCCATAAACGCTCTATTCTCTGGTTACGAGTAGAAGTTCCAATAAGTACGGATCCACGATCATGGCCTCGAAATGCATTCATACGTTCCCACGTCAACACGTTTTCTCCTCCATGGTCAGTTCGTACTCTAGAAGGCCACGAATACTTTTCAACACTCTGCAGAAAAAGACCTTCAACGGTCTCTTTTCTATTGTTTGTAGAACACTTCAAAAAACATATTAAACGAGAATAGCCATCTATACAACCATGTATAACGAAACCCCACGTAATCAAACTGTGATGGCCGTCAATATGCCATAAACTGTTAGGGCCAGGCACTGAATAGGCTCTTCTGGAAACCACTGTTGCCCATCTTAAGCGGCAGTTGATCGGATCAACTCGCGAAATACTGGCTCTAATACGTTGTCTTTGAACATTAATACCTTTACTTCGCAAGTGGCCATGAACCATTGAATACCCCACAAGGCCTCCTTGTACGTTCATGAAAGCTCGCACAATTTCATCAAGATCTGTATTTCCTATAATTGTAAAGCCAGTTTCCTCGCTGATACCAAGCTCTCGTACCCGTCGCCACAGGGTCCAACGAGAGACGAGAAGAAGTTCTGCGATGTCTTTCCACTTAAATCCCAATGCTCTTAAGTGTAGCAAAGTCTCTTCATTGATCTCGTACTTTGGTCTCCCTGGTCCTCCGTTTACTGTACGTTCCGGTGAACTTACCAGATATACTGCTAAGTGAGTACAGTTTGGAGTATTCCTTAACCCCAGTTCTGTCAATTTTCGGCACCAACTGTGGAACAAAACCCTTAAATTTCCAGCAACCTCAGTCAACTCTCCTTTGCACTCGTTTACAATCAGTGACACGTTTTCGACAAATTTCGCCGCTGATTCTAAGCAATTGATCACCCTCTCTATAAATGGTCGGGAAATACTGTTTTCTCCCTCTTCACAAACATTTAACAAACTTATAACATCCTCAAAGCAACTGAAGAATGAACCTTCGTCCAGTGTTATGGCTGCCATTTTGATTTTTGGTGCAAATTGAATGATCGGGTTCCAGTCCGTAATCTTCGTATTGGAAGGGAATGGGTTTCATGTTTGGGGGTAGTTCGGGGGTAGGGGCGGGGAATTTTGTTGAATGACGATATTTTGAATGTCCGGGAACTTTCGAACACTTAGTCATAATAGAAGGTATGTCATTAAATAATTATGCGTGGTAGAAGTTGAATAATTATTTTTGTTGGGTAAAAATTTTGGATTGAAGTTGAACAATTAATTTTGTTGAGTAAAATAAATATAGCTATTGAAGTTGAATAAATATTGTTGTTGAATAAAAATAATTTTGGTTGAATATGAAAAGAAAATGTGTGTCGTTGAACATAAATATGAAATGTTGAATATAACTGTAAACTGTTGAATAAAAATATATCTTGTTGAGCATAAATATTAGTTGTTGAATATAAATATGCAAGTTGTTGAATTTTGCAACATTTGGCTAACCATAGCCGGACAACTGTATATATCCGTCAGCAAAACGTTTCACAGTCGTTATTTCAAAAATTATACTCTGTTTCTGCATGAAGAAGGAAGAAGAAAATCCTTGAAAATCCTCTATTTGCTAATTTAGTTTTGCCCGTGTCAATGCCACGGCTTAATTAGAATCTTGTGGCATTAATCAGCTGAGCCGACAGTGATAAATTTAACATGTATTGATGTTCGTTCCAATGGCAGGCGTCTCTCAATCCTTAAAAAAATAACCAGCCAGGCAAAATTCTCAATTTTCCAAAGTTAACCACCATTGGTTTTCTTGTAAATAATAGCACTGAGACATGTGCAATGGAGTTATCCGCTGACAAATTTTAGCGAGATTGGTTCATCGCCGCCATGTGATTTTTCTTGTCAGCAGGAAGTAGCTTCCCCCTCCACCTCTGGGTTAACTTACCAAAGGCAAAGCAGGTAAAATTGAAGTAATAGAAGGGGTTGAAAAGATCACTGTGTCTTTTGTCAATGTGAGTTTTGTTGCCGATTGTAGGTTCTGTTTATGAAGTGCTTGGTGTAAACCAAAACCGAAGAAGAAAAAAAAATGAAGCGATTCGCCTTTAAAATGGCGGCGGTTGTTCCGATAACTTTATCAATCGGAAAAAAAACATATGAATGGCTTGCTTCGGATCAAAAGGTAGGTAGTAAATTTAAGATAAAGTCATTTAGAGATGTAAAGTAAATGATTTCAGTGGAACTTATGTATTTTACTTCAAAGAAATGTAAATAGAGTCCTTTGTACTGTATCGAATCGTCAGGAAGAAGAAAATGAAAAGATAAGGTTCGCTCCTGAACTTGAACAATTAACGGGACAGTTGACTTTCAAACTCTTACAGTATGTTTGTTACCGACTATAAGATTTTACGCCGTAAGTTAACGGCGTAAAATCTCAACGTAATTTATTTTACCGGCTGAACGAAATTACGCTGTCAGTTATGGGGGTTTCCTTTTACTTTTTACCTGAAGCGTGTTTGGGCGATTTTGTTTCTCGTGACTCCTATCTGACTTTTTCATTATTCGTGAATCGTGGTTAGAGATGATAAAATATTTTCATGTCCACGTGAACTAATTTTTTTTATCTAAAACGTGACTCGGGAATGAAGAGCTCTGTAAAAAATACGTGATTCGTGAACCATTTTGTTTTATACCTGCAATAAACCAAAATCAAAGAAAGGCGATGCGATTAGTCCTCAAAATGGCGGCGGTTGTTCCGCTAGTCTTAACCATCGGAAAAGAAAAACAAAAAAAAACCTATGAATGGTTTGGTCGCGCCTCGGAACCTCAAAATACAGTAGGTAGTAAATTCAAGATAAAGTCATTTCGAAACTTGGAGTAAAAGGCTTATGGAGCTTATGTATTTTACTTCAAGGAATTGTAATTATAGTCCTTTGTAGAGTGTCGAATCGTCAGGAAGAACAAAATGAAATATAAGGTTCGCCCCGGAACTTGAAAAATTAACTGGACAGTTGACTTTCAAAATCTTACAGTATGTATGTTACCGACTATACGATTTTACGTCGTAAGTTAACGGCGTAAAATCTTAACGTAATCTATGGTTGAATGTTACCGGTTGATCGTTACGCTGTCAGTTACGGAGGTTTCCCTTTACTTTTTACCTGCTGCGTGTTTGGGCGATTTTGTATCTTGTGAATTGTGATTTGAGTTTTTCATTATTCGTGAATCGTGATTAAAGATGATAAAAAAATCTTTTCATGTCGACGTGAACTAATTTTTTTTATCTAAACATGACTCGTGAATGAAGAGCTACGTAAAAAACGTGATTCTTGAACCATTTTGTTTTGCGTGATGAATTTCCGGCTGTTTAATTGTTTTGAAAATGTACATATTGTTCTCGATAAAGATACAGACTGGATCGATAAAGATACAGACTACTAATCATCCATAAAAAGAGAAGATGAGGCACTACCTAATTTTTTGTCATAGATGACCAGTCGTGAGTTTTTGTTTTTTTTTATGTATGTGAAACGTGATCGTCTCGAATTTCGCGCAAACGTGAAATGATTTTAGATATTATTTGTGATGCATCAAAAGGCCAAATAGTTTTAACTAAGTTTACAAAGGAGTATAGGGGACCCTCTCAACAGCGTGAAAGCTTACAGTTTGTAAATGAACATGCGAAAGAAATAACGCCGTTAGTTAAAAGCGTAAAATCTTGCATAATGAAATATAATTACCGACTGAAAGAAATTACGCCGTTACTTAATGGTGTAAAATCTTACAGTATGTATACGACCGACTGAAATAATTTACGCCGTTAGTGAACGGCGTAATTCAAAATTGCATCTTGGCGTACCCTATTCTTTTAGCGTATTTTGAACAATTAAATTTTTTTAATCTCATAATTTGAATTATGAAATGAAATATGGGACGAAATATGTTTACACATAATGAAAGCTAAATGTGACACGAAAAGCATATTTATCGCAGCATAAACTGGTTAACATACTTGATTTTCCCTTGATTCTCTGTGGTTGTCGAAGGCTCCATGACACAGCTTTTTTCAAATTAGACCAAATTTAGGCCAATAAAATCTTAATATGTGGCTATGGTACATCCTTTGTCAGTAGGACCGGCCTCTACTCCTCGCCTTTGACAACTCAGCCTTTCATTACATTTCCTGCTTTTAAATACGACTGACGAAAATTTTATGAGATGAATTAAAACCGTAAGCGATAACGTCAAAAAACAGAACTGAGAGACATTCGGTCACCGACAGGACAGGTCTATATGAAACAATTTGCTGCGCGCAGCATTTGCTCATGAATAGCAAAGAGCAAATAATATAGTGCATTTTAACGTCTACATTTCATGATCCCTGAAACTTTCGCGTGAAAATTAACGTATCAGGTAGTAAGCTAATGAACAGAAAGTAAGTCATGAAAGGTAGACTACCTCGACTAAACTTAGTAATCCGTTTCGCACTATTGATAGAGCAGAATATGGCACAAAATTATTGAAAACTGAAATCCACCTGCTGCGAGTGGATTTCAGTTTTCGAGGTAATAAGCTTTCAGTTTTCGAGATTTCAGTTTTCGAGGTAATAAGCTTCTAGACTCTTTTGCGCACTGACACATGAAAAAGTATACTTAGCATGAACTAGGACTGAAATTAAAACAACCTAGAGACCAAAATTCAGTAACTTTACTGTGATGATATGCTCTCGCTTATTTTCATCTACAAACTGCAGCTGTATAGGGAAAATAATGATCATTATCAAACGTGTCGAGGATTCTAATCCGTACATGTGGCTTTACATCCTTTGTCATTACTAAAGCAACGGAGCTCAGTCTCCTTAACGGTACTTGTTCACGGTTCGTGCAGCCTAAAAAAATGGCCTATTCCGTATTGCCTGACTCAAATCGTACTCAAAATAAATATTTAGGGCATTAACTTATCCTCTACGACATTCCGTATTTGAATAATGAAAAAAACATTTCCTAAAGTTTAGTATGCACAATTTGCTGGATCTGATCAAATTTGGAATTTGCATGATCACAGACAAAAACGATGACTAATATTGTAATTAAAGTGATATGAGACGAAAATCGATTTTCTTCAAAACAAATTTTTTATGCCGACAATTTGAGTTTAGATCCTAAACAAAAAGAAAAAATACAATTCAGACCTTTTGCGGCAAGAAAAGTCCGAAAAAGTTTTGATTAAAACTCACTAAATTTCGTCCGCCATTGCTCAAACTACAACTACTGAGCCAACGATAACTTTCAGCGTCTTTCTCCATTGTGACATCATATTATTCCTTTCATCGAAGCATTGTGTACACAGATTCTTTAAAACTGAAACCACTAAATTAAAATGTGTTCTGAAGGCTAAAGAGGTCCATCCAAGGGTCGCATTTGTCGCCCGGCTCATGATCATAATCTTTGTATTGACTGAAATAAGTCCTACCGTAATCCTTTTTTGAAAGGAACAGCAGTCTGGCTTAACAATCTGGGTGATGGTTGACCGGTTTCCATATGTGTGAAGTCGTTCGGTTGCGAAGCGTCATATTTTTAGTAAGTTATTGACTCCGTGCTGAGGTCGTCCGAGGGCAAAGCAGTGGACATCGGAAAGTTCTGGGGCTAATGCTGCAATGTTGTTCGAGGTATCTTTAGTCCCGGTTGAGAAAGATACTGGTTGTAAGGTCCACGAAAGTTTCTTCTTCTCTAGCTTTTTTGGCGAAGAACGATCCTCACTCTTATCCGCCATTTTTTTTTTGTCACGCTCCGCTGACATCTAGTACGGTCGGCGTATATACGGGATCTTGTGATTTTCCTTATTTGGTGACATACGGGACACGGAATTTAGTTTTGGCGGGCGAAACGAACCTTGTCTCCCGATCGGAGAAGCGCGTAGTTCCGTTGGTATTTTGCCTTTTCTGTTTAGATCTTGCCTCTCTGAGACACAATGAGCAACACAAAGAACAACGATAGAAGGCAAACAACACCGTCATTCAAGTATGGTGAAAGAGGTAAGTGAAATTGTTTTTTATTTATACAAAGTTCCAAGTTTATTTCAAACGTGAAGGTGCTTTTGATTCGTGGTCAGAATAAGCACCAAAGTTTGTTGCATTTCAATGGCTATAAATATCAGCTTATAGAGTGATATGTTTCCATAAACTATGTAAACGTTTACTTAATTTGAGTTTGCAGACTCCCTTGAGCTAATGCACTAGAAGAGAAACCTAAACACCTCTCAAATAGAAAGAGGGGGCAACAGAATTATACCTTCGATCGTTAATTTGAAAACGCGTCGTACCTGCCTCATGCTCTCTTTCTTAATTGTTCTAAAATTCGAGACCACTGTAATTCGATTTTTAATCCTGGCATACAAGAATTGTTTGTTTTTCTATTAATTTAACTAAGAATCAAAGATGAGGGAGCATGCTTGATGATGTTGATTTCAAGCTTTCTCAATCTCTATACTTTGCCAAGTTGGTGATGATGTCCTAAGATGCATTCACTTATACATTCACTCAGTCAGGGTTGTCCCATAAAATCTCAATTCTAATCCACATTAGAAGTGCATCTTTTTGTGTCCGATGCAATAAGAGTCTTTATTAATTAAGTCAATACTGAGTGCTTGCGATAAAAATTGTTCTTACGTGTATATGTAACTTTGTTCCTAAAACAGATTTTGCTATGGTTGCAAAACTTGGACAAGTAAAACGAATTCAGAGCTAAGACAACCGTGAGAACTGAAGTCAATTCAATGATCCATTCCAGGATATTTTGTAGGTAAGAATTAAGCAGCTGCCTTTGCATGACTGGGATTGTGGTAAGATGGCACAATTTTGTATGGTAGAGCTTCCCGAAAGCAGATACCCTTTGGATGAGAAAGGATCTCTGCTTAGGAGGTTAAGGTGTAATGTTTGTAACTGGCTGGCTTTATAAGGCACATAATAGAACTATATCAACTTGACTAATTTTTGCCCCAGAAGTATGAATTTAAGCCGTAAGTTTTACTGAAGCAGTATAGAAAAGTTATCAAAACCGGTTCAATTCAGTGAATGACATCATTTTGCATCAAGGAAACCCTAATCACAAGGGAATTATCTAGCAAATTAAACTTTCTAACAAGTAAATTATCTACTGATGGATGAAATATAAGTTATCGATCATTTCTGTTGTTTTTTATTTCAGAGTACAGGAAAACAGTGAAACATAGGGAAACCACATAGAGAAAGCCACTGCAGCTATCTAAATGCAAGGGCAAACTTTGCTTTTTAAAATTTAATTCTACGTTTATTCTGTTTTCTATTAATGGAAAATCTGTATCCTATCACTTCTGTGTAAACTGAAAGTACTTGTTGTCACTTCCTTTGGATACAGAATGAAGACTGAAGTAAATTAATGGCATTGTTTAAAACTTTGTCTTTCCTGAGTGACAATTTTTTTAAATTTCCTGTAATGCATGCAATCTAGTCTAGAGAGAGGTTGCATAAACATATGAAGTGTTGATCATTAAATCATTTGCAATGGGAAAATTGCTACAACTTAACACACAAAAATGATAATCCTAGGCTGAGGATTGGGATATGCTTTTTTGATCTTGACCTATTTTCAATCTATTTATAGCCACCTTATTCTGGATCCATACACTGGAAGTGCTTTATTAAACCTTTTTACCCTGCATGACGTATACATTAGGACCTATTTTAAATGTATTTATATCCTATTTTTCTAGATTTTTTCCCTGTTTCATGTCTATTTCATCCTTATTTTGTCTATTTTATCCCTGTTTTATTTCTATTCTACTGGTATTTGATTCCTATTTTTTCAAGTTTTTTCCTCTTTTATTCCTATTTTATGTCTATTTTAAATGTACTTACATCCTATTTTTGTTTTTTTTTTTTCTATTTTATCTCCGTTTTATGTCTATTTTATTTTATAACTAATATTTCATTAATACTATTTTATCAATGAATTGCTTGCGCATTTTCTCTCTTTGAAAGCTATTTTTACAGTAGTTATGACTTGCCAACCAGACTATTTTTTTACTAATTTTTGTTTCAAAATAATAGCTTCAAAATAGTTAAAAAACAGCTTTCAAATAGTCTGGAAAATAGAGAAAAGATACACAAAAAATAGGTAGAAAATAGTTTATAAAATAGATATAAAATAGGCACTATTTTTGTAAGGGTATGGGCCGTTATCCAACGCTTTTCCTAGCGAAACTGTGGTATACTATGGTTTCGAAGAAAATCAAAGGCCTGTTTATTTCTATGAACTTTGTTTTACTACACATTACTATGGACTCGTGTTCGTGCAACTTTCCATCTTTGGGAAAAAATCAGAATGCTAATAACTTTTACATAGGACTACTTTTTGTTTTTCTCAGGGAACAAAAGTATTTTGTCCACACTGTTACTGTGACACCCAGAAACTGTGAACTCCAGAAATACATGTACTTATATAATGTCCTTGCAATTCAAGACAACTAAACAGCAGCTAGTTTGCTCACTCCTGACTATTGTTTTGAACCATATACAACCGTCCTGTGAGAATCAAATCAAAGTGTTTGTAGCTTTCTTAGTTTCACAGTAATAAGTAATTAAGCAGTGTGGTCCTATAGTTTACATGGTTGCATGGCCTGCTGCAAATCTATAGTTCACCACCTTCTCTAACCTTAGATTTGCCAGGTGGTCTGCCTTCTACAAAATATTTGTCTTTGAATGTTGAATGTGTTCCCAAACATTTAGATCACTGGGAATAAATCTTAACAAAGGTTAAATTAATTTTACTATAAGGTAATCTTGTTTTTAAACATTTGGTGAAGCAGGACAATTCTAATGTTACTATTGAGTGATTCATTTGTTTATTTATTTGAACACTTGTTTATCCACTGCATTGTGGGGTTACCAGTAATAGATGGATGTAATGAGAAAAAATTCAGAAGGAATACCGTCAAGGTCATCATTATAAACAAATTACAGTCTTTCGTGTCTTGTTTCACAATGGAGTCCTTTGAATCCAGGATGACAAGCACAAACAACAGTTCACTCAGTCAGTACAAGCACCACTGTTTACACAGAGATTATTGGAACACTCATTGATATCATTAAAGCTTTTGTATGGCTTGCTTGTCTGACCTCTTGTCAAACATCAAGTGTAAAGCACCTGGTATACTATTTTTTAAGCTCATTGGCCACTTTTTTTAATATCTGTTGAAATGGTTATCAATTACAGAATGTATCAAGATGATGAATTGAGAAAACAAAAAAGGAGTCTGGTCACAAATGTTGCACATTTTTTTTTTACAGGGAACCATTTGCGTAAGTTGGTATGCATCTGCTTGATCTATCCACTATGCAAAACTTCATTATAATTTAATGCTACCCTGGCCTGTCATGACATTTCGGATTTTCCTTTACATCCTTGTTCTTTGGGTAGGCTACCCAAAGATGTAGCTGGCCTTGATTTTCCACCTTTGTTTCCCTTCAAGCTGCCACTGGCAGGATTGATAGCCCATATTTAGCACAACAACTGAGAATGAGTAATTTACTACCAAATTGTTTCTAGAATCAAGAGTTAGAAGACAGAATAAGTAAATAAATGTACATGTTCTAACTTTTCCTTTTTGAAATTATTAGTGTGGCCATGCTATGCATATCATGGAGGAACAAGTTTGACCTGCCCCCAAAACTATAATTACTCTGATAATTGTTTAGTTAATGAAAGTATTCTGTTTTCAACAAAATAGTACCTGGTGCTTTACTGTTCGTATACAGTGAAATTAACTACCTGTACTTTGCTTTATATGAAATTTCATAAACCTGCAGAGTATAGGTATGAGCTGGTCTACATCTTTGTGGAAAATTGGTTAATCACAGAATGGTAGCCTGCAGAAACCTTGTATTCTCAACTGCAGAGGCCTTTTCCGTGGCTTTTGTCAGGCCTGGTTAAGTTAGGAATGAAGACAATTTTCCCTACGACAGCAATGTAGAGCTATTGATATTCATGGATTGAAAGCAATTTTTAAAAGGAAAGGTAAAGACTTTTTCAGCAGAACAAATTTGTTTGGGTACAAATCTTA
The DNA here is from genome assembly GCF_964205215.1 of Stylophora pistillata. Taxonomy (NCBI): domain Eukaryota; kingdom Metazoa; phylum Cnidaria; class Anthozoa; order Scleractinia; family Pocilloporidae; genus Stylophora; species Stylophora pistillata. The sequence continues at coordinate 11,662,282 of NC_142529.1, forward strand.
CAAGGCGGATTGTAAGTCTTAGAGAATAAATAAATAATAATGGTCTTTATTAAAAGCAATAATGCATCAACCGTGTCATTATTTACAAAGAATGAAATATAAAACAGATTAAGGTAGAAAATACAACTAACTATTGATGGCAGACAATGCTAAAAAGACATCTATTTACAAAAGTGGATTTAAAACGTGAAGTATGAACTCTAGGTAATATATAATCTAGGTAATAAATAGATAACGAAGAAAATCAAAACAAATGTAACTCACAGAAAGTTCAATCGTTGCATGTTCTCGAGGTCTAGAAAACGCGAGGTGAGAACGAACGGAACGAACCAAGTTACGATTTCACAACACTCGCCCTTTGGGGACTTGTATTTATGTATGTATGTATTTACGAATATTTATACAGGGTAGCCCAGTTTAGAATTCTTGGAGACATGGCTAGCTGAAAAGTGTTTTCCATATTCTAGGAATGGCACCCGGGGCAATCCTTTTTCATGCCTAATCTACGTCGATACTCCTTTCGGCTGGAGGTTTGAGCATAGTTAGTAGAGGGGACTACTAACTATGGTTTGAACGATGTAGGTGTACGAATATAATGCCATCCATTAGCTTTCGTAACTATTTCGTTTGGCCTGTGTAGCGATATTTCAGCATTCATATTAAAGAATAATTGCTCAATCCTGCATAACTTAACTCTAGGGTGCCATTTCCGGCCTCATAACGGCGATTAGACTCTCCCAGAACTACTCAAGCTCAACAATCCCCGTCACATTTCTTGGTTTAAGAGCTTGCGAAAAAGTATAAGGGATAATATGACGTCACAGACTAACGCGCGGTCATTTCGCAGTTTGAGTAATGGCAGACGTTGAATCGAGGAAAACAAGTCTAAAAAAACAGACTTTCACTTCGAATTTTCATTCCAAATTTCGTGAGAGTGGTAAGTACCCGGTAAGGATTCTGGTCTCAGTAGCACTTTAAGCAATAAACTACACTTTCTATCGATTGTGAGAACTTACGTTAAACTAATTTAATATCGCTGTAAGACCTTATCAAGTTAAAAGCGATAAAAATTGAAAGGCAACAACATCGAACCGCGAGCACCATCCGGTTATGTTTACTCGAGGCCCAAATTTTCCTTCAGCCAAATTAGTTCCCACTGACTCAGCTTTAATTTCAAATTTGAAGCTTTCGTGGAGTCCTCCCAAAATTTACAGAAAGTGCTTAAAACGCTGAAACTCGGCAAAGACTATCCAACATGAGCTGAAGTCGCGGACAGCAAACGGAATTGCCACAAACCTTGAGTGCTCATTCTTTTAGGGGAAAATTTATGTGTTTTAGTTTCGGACAATGTAAAGTATTTTTCGGTCGTGTAGTTCAAGTTTTGCTATAACTCAAGTTTTATTTTCCCGGCTTCGATCTCAGTTCAGTTCAGTTCTCGTGTTTTGTTCGTTCTTTGACACGACCGGCAGAGCTGTAAAGAATGATGAATGAATTGGTTCTATTCAAATTATTCTACCATTGTACAATTTACAAATTTGTTGTCATTTATCATAAAAATACTAGTTCGGGTTTCTCGTGGGCTTTGGGACATATTTTAGTCGTAAACGTTTCATATATAATAATTTCCATTTATTCGGAGTCATTCTAATTCTTTCGTTTTAGTGATTCAAAAAGATATAGAAAAGCCACAATAGTTTTTATCACTTTGTCTTCATTATGCAGCTGCTTATCGGTACTTTCCTTGTTCAATTATATAGTGAAATTTTAGGTAAATAAAAGTGTTAATGGTCTTTCTGGCAAAATTAGTTCTCGTAGTTGACAGCTGAGTCTAACTTCAATTTCCTTTCATACGACCAAACTTAACATCAACCTTGCTTATTTTGTAAGCTGCTCTGTTGCAACTACCATGGGTATTTTTTCAATATCAAAGCTGTGAATTCTCACCTAAGTTTCCCATTTTTAATGGCCTCAAGTTTGTAGAATCTGCTCTTCAAATCTCGACATATGGATATTTATATACAAATCATTTATTTTCAAAGAGACAATTTCCGTCCTTTTGTAAACTTACGCAAATATTATCAATTTAAAGAACAATAGAATCTCACACTAGTTCATATTTAAGTTGGTACTTCGTAAAGGTTTCTCGATTACTAAACTGAAGAGGCTAGAGGTCATGTCAGTTGTTGGCCTGACCTAGAATAAACGTTTACAGTGGAACCGAAAGATTTTCTCGTTCTTGACGTCCGTAAAAACTCGCTCGAAGAGGTAGCCTGTACCAGGGAAACGTGGCGAGTTCCCGTTCTCGAGCGCGGTGTCGTTTTTACTAAGCTAGTTTCCCCCGTTATTGTTGTGCCGTCCGAGAAAGTCCAGTTTGGGGCGCAGAAAACGTATCATTACAATTCACTTTGCAAGTGGCTCTCGTTCTAATGTGAAAAAAAATACATATTTTCAGTAAATATTATTAACTTGGTCGCTACTACTTTTTAAAGGAACTTTTCTTTCTCGGCCAGCAGTTTGGGGAATTCTTGCCAAAAATTTCTGAATTTCTTTTACGATAACTCCGCAGAGAAAAATAAGGCTTAAGTAAGTAAATAAGTAATTTGTTTATGCACGTAAACATTTTAAGAGTTAACAAAAACTCGTTGGAACGTGTACATGTGGAAAGAAAAAAAAGAATACAAAATCTAGGTGAAAATGTTTAACTATTAAGATGTAATACCTTTTGCATTAACAATATATCATTATAAAACAACCTATGGCTTCAAAAAGGGGTAAAATCTGGCGTAAATATTTTGAGAAGACAGAAACTCTAATAGCCAAGAGTAAAATAGATTAGAGAAAATTAATACTGATAAAGTAATTTAATGACATCTACAAGACAAAAACTAGTGTAAAGATTTTAAGTTGAATTTATGAAGAGCCTTTTAATCATTTTAGGATAATCGGAGTTTCTAATGCATAACGGTAGCTTATTCCAGACCTTGCTAGCTATACCAAGTTACTCTCCTTATCCCATATGCATAGACTATGACACACATCCCTTATATTCAGACAATTCAACCTTTGATTTAAGGCATTTATAAATTAGCACCAGAGCTTGGTTTACGAAAGTGTTACAAAGTATTCATACCTACAAGACTCAGTAAGGTTTTGCAGCTTTTATTTTTAGTCCTTAACAGGGTTCTTAAGATATATTGGTTAGCATCTTCGAGTCTGCAGTAAATGGTTTGAACCCGGGGGTAACATGTGAAGGTGTAGTCTGATCGTCCGGGTGAGTGTAGTCCTGAGAAGGACTGTTGTCGGTGGCAGTGACTGACGTTTCGACAACCTGTGCGGAAGTCATCATCAGAGTCAAGTGAGTGATTGTTGTCAGTAGAATTCAACAATCACTCACTTGACTCTGATGATGACTTCCGCACAGGTTGTCGAAACGTCAGTCACTGCCACCGACAACAGTCCTTCTCAGGACTACACTCACCCGGACGATCAGACTACACCTTCACATCTTCGAGTCTATCGCTCTGCACCTTATCAAGAGGGTAAATTTTGCTTGAACCATGTAGACAAAGTGGACAAGTTCTCATTTGCCATGAACCGTAGAGCTAAATACGATGCTTCATAATTATATCCAGTGGTGTCATCAGCATATAGTCTTAGTGTCATTTTCGGGACAATGAAGTTCACATCGTTTATGTATATGTTGAAGAACAATGGACCAAGCAGAGATCACTGGTGGACACCTGCCATGATACATACCCCCTCGGAACAAATACCCTCAATCTTTACCTTTTTGCGTTGTTCCTTCAATTACTTACGAATTAAGTGGGGAGCAGTAGTTGAAAAACCGTACGGTTTCAGTTTAACAAGCCGGAGATTATGGTTCACCCTATCACAAGCTTTGCTAAGGCACACGACAGCAGCAATCTTCAGCATCCAGACTAGCACCCAAGTCCTCTGTCATCTTTGATATAGCATTAGAGCGGGAATGACCCTTTAAAAATCAAGAGATTTTGAGAAAGCAACGGAGCTGTTTCAGCATACATCTGATCAAAAAGACTTGAAAACGTAGTCAAGATGAAAACGGGGCGATGATTGGACTTTTCAGATTTGCTGCTCTTTTTATGCACAGGGATGATATCACTGCTATTTCATTCAGTAGGTATTGACTGAGTCGTGATGAAATACTTCATGTCTAATGCACGGCGCAGATGGGCGTAGTAGGTGTGAAGAGATGTTGTCCATACCGATCGACTCCCTGGGATCTAGATTGATAAAGATGTTTTTAATGCATTCCGTGCCAACTGCGTTTAGAGAAAACAAAATATAACCGTCCACCATCCATTGCTGATGTTACACTGGAGTAAGAATCTTGATCGCCACCTTTCAAAACCTCCGTATCGTGATTTGTTACATCAACAAAATAGGATTTAAAGCATTCCGTTACAGATCGAGGGTCCATAATAACATTATCTGCCTCGACTTTGAAATCCTATCCTGAGACTTGGAAAGAGAATTAGGCAGTAGAGGCCTCATTCTTTTTCAGATTTTATTGTTGTGCTTTGCGTTACTTGAGGTTTGTTGACAATGGGTATGAACCGCTTTTCTTTTCACTGATGTAGCAGTGTTAAGTTGGACTTAGTAAGCATCCCATGTGGAAGAAAAAATTACTCTATCTGTCAAGCGGAGGTATCTTGCATATCACTTTTCATTGTTACTAATCTCAAACACTGACGCAGTAAAGCCCTTTATGTAAAACTTCCCATGATACGGCGATACACTATTTTCGAAGAACGAAATGAAAAAGTTCAAGGGTTGCGTGGCTTCAAAGTGGTCTTAAAAACGGCGTTGCGTGACAAAATTATCTATACAATAGCTTTCGCACTCCCACAGGAAAATCGACTTGATTGGTAACTTGCATCTCATCGCCTTGGCTAAAGACGATGGGAGGAAGAAGATGAAGAAGAAAAATTCCTCAGAAGAAAAACCTCCGGCGATGGCACGCAATGCAACTGGAATCACGGCAAAATTAAGTTGAAAAAAAAGTTTTAAGGAGGCTCGAAAGGGTTTTCCACAATTAACAGCAAGTGCCAATCAATAAAAGATATCAGGACTGTCAAACTTATCATTAGGATAATGACTTGACATATACATAACACTATGTTAGGGCAATCTTTTAAGGGGGTTCGTCAGAATCTGTTGCCATGGAAACAGTACAGTAGTGCTAAAAGACCCTCTAAAACTCAGTTTTTGAAAGATATCTCAAAAACCAAGTCGGTGACCTAGTTTTTTTTTTCAAATTTCTTAAACATCATCACATTCTCTACCTGTATACGTGATACACTAACTAGTAGAACTTGAATTATTTAGGAAAATGCTGTTTTAAAACGTAAAAAAATTTCCACCAGATAAATTTTTTTGAAATTTTCTTCAGGAATGCGTAATGATGAAAATAATTTGTAGACAAAAATTCAGGGTTGGTCACCGATTTCATTTTCGAAATATTAGTTCATAAACTAAGCAAGCTTTATTTCCGGTTTTTGCAATTTTAGCTCACCCTTTTATATCCGTTCACGCGTTTTAAACGTTACCGCCGACTTAAGGGCTCATTTTCGCGAGGACGAGTCCGTGTTCGCGCGACTGTCCGCGCGATTAATCGACGGATGTCCTCAGCGCGGAAAAAATCACTCATCTTGAAGGTGGATTCGTATTGTCTTGTGATTTTACACATACCTGAAAAATAAGTCATCATTTGAGACTCAGACTGTTTACCATTACGACAGTTGTAATCGAACTTCGGAGAGAATTCAGAAGCGGAATTCGATATATGATGACAAGTTGATTTTGCAGATGGCGCTAATGCCAGTACTCCATTGAAGTCGTTGATGTTGAGTTTCTAATCTCGTACAGAGATTGTAGTGTAACATGAGACAAACCAGCATCTGCCAGCTTCTGGACCATGTTTGTCGAAAGATGAAGCTTTCCATCGAACGTCTGGATGGTATATTGTCGTTGTTCCGAGAAGATGGCTTGATCGAAGGCCTCATTCGGCAATGCCATTTACCATGCTTGACCGACATAATTGTTCCTGTGCAATTTGAAGTGGAGGAGTGAAAAGAATTTGGAGTGAATAGAATTTGCTTTGACGTCTTCCAGATTGTCATGAGCGTCAAACTCAGCGGAAATTAGGGTTTCATATACATCAGTAATTTGTTGGTCGTCACAGATTTCGCGAATTTCTATAATTTTCGAGGTACAAGCTAGAGGTATGAACAAGCCTTGGTTTCATTTTTCTTTTTTGTCTTTGCCACTGTTATAACCATGAACTTCATTATTTCGTTTTAAATGGAAAACCAAACAAATTTTGCAATCCTTTCTTAACAAATGCGAGTTTGCATTCTCGTAGTTGTAATTTACCTGCAGTTTATCGAGGGAAATATCAACAATCTTTCTCAGTCACAAGTTTAAGATGAATATTTTATTTTAATTTTACCGTCTGTGGTTGAATTAGAATTAAAGTCTCATCTGCATTTTTACGATTTCTTGTTTACTGAAAATTATGTTTATTTTTATGGCAACATTTACACTTCTCCATTTCTGTTCATAAAACTGTCAATGTTTACACAATCCTGGATCCAACAATAATTTCATTTTCCTTTTCATCTTCCAGTGAGTTGTTTAGGAAAGTTCTCGGTCATTTCATTTTATTAGGAATCAAATTCAATGCGAAACAAGTCGTAGCACTCAGAGGTATCCACTTAAATTTTTCGCGGAACAAAGTAAGACCTACCGAATGCACTCGACCCGACTTTATTGATGGCGTGTGGACTTCACCATCCTCCTTTAGCTCGTTAAAGAAAATTTTTTTGACAACTTTCGGCAAGAATCCTGCCATCCGAATATTTTCCTACCTGCTTTCAAGAAGTGAACTTTCCATTTTTGTTTCTCAAACAACCACTTCCGCTGGAAACTAAAGAGTTACCCAGCAATTTTGAAACGCTCATGGCGGCCATGTTTGTTTACAACTCGCTGATCGCGCGCACCATCGTTTATTTCTCGCGAGTAATTAGCTTGCGTGTGTCTTGGAATCCATTCTCCGCGCGGTCAAAAAAACCCTTTCGAGCCTCCTTAAGGTGGCTAGTGCTAGTTTCCTCGCGCGGGGAACAGATAACTCTTGCGTCACGCGCGAGAGAAACGTGCGAAAGAAACGCGAGATTAAAAGACGAAAATTTAAGGTGGCTCGTACCAGTTTCCTCGCGTGGGGAACAGATCACTCTTGCATCACGCGCGAGAGAAACGTGCGAGAGAATCGCGAGATTAAAAGACGAAAATTGAAAACAAAGATGACGGCCCGAGAATTTTTTTCTACTTATGTGAGAAGTTTACCTAAGAGCTTGTATTTTATGTGTTGAGCGGCCACTGTGAATGCAGGAGATAGAAAGTAAAATAAAGAGGACGATTTTCGGAGAAGTAAAGGTTGCTTCACTTCACATTTGAAAGAAATATTCAACCGATATGAAATCTTGCGACGGCAAAAAAAGAACAACTCAAGTGAAGGATATTCTACCTGAAGTGGAAATGGACTTTGAAACTTCAAGGAAATTAATATGATATAGCCAGAAGTCGTGTGTCGGATTTTTAGGATGAGCTCGGGAGGCTGTCTTTGACGACTGTTTAATGATTTTCTTAGCAGTAAACGTCTGTAAACATCAGATCGTAGGTGCTCGCGCGAGCACACGCAATTGTCAGCGGTAGCTAAAACCGATCATGAGCAAATGTCCATCTTATAGAATCAGATTTTTAAATGCGCGAGAACGCGCGTGGAAATTGCTAAACTCGCGAAAGCTATTGCATGAAAACAAGTTCGGTGACCCCTTCTTTTTATTATTCCAATATGATAATAACGTCGAAAGGAATCATCAGGAAAAAAATTAGAAAATTCTACGGAAGGAAATTTGCGAGGTGTGAAAATTGCCTTTTTTCTAGGTTTTCTGAAATTTCGCTCCTTAGAATTTTTCAAAAATCTTCGTGTATTTTCCTTTTCAAGTGCCAAATGCAATCACTGAAAAGAATCAGGGGGTCACCGGGTTAGTTTTTTAATTATTTAAGCCACAAGCTAAAAAATGCGTCTTAATACGCCTATGAAAGTGTTGCCATGGAAACTGCTAGTGACGAAATGACACCTATTTTTGGACAACCAATTATTAAATAATTCAACCCCGTAAAAGTGTTCAACTGGCCTAGGTCAGTATTTCTGTTGTATTCTTTCATCAAAACGATGAAAACCGGTACGAGCCACCTTAAAACAAAGATGGCGGCGCGAGGAGTTTTTTCTAATTATTATGTGAGTTTACCTAAGAGCTTGCATTTGATGTGTTGAGCGGCCACTCTGAATGCAGGAGATAGAAACTAAAGTAAAGAAGATTATTTTCGGAGAAGTAAAGGTTGCTTCACTTCACATTTGAAAGAAATATTCAACCGATATGAAATCTTGCGACGGCGAAAAAAGAGCAACTCAAGTGAAGGATAATCTACCTGAAGTGGAAGAAGACTTTGAAACTTTAAGGAAAATAATATTATATAACCAGAGGTCATGTGTAGGATTTTTAAGATGAGCCTGGGAGGCTGTCTTTGACGGCTGTTTAATGATTTCTTAGCAGTAAACGTCTGTAAACATCAGATCGTAGGTGCTCGCGCGAGCACACGCAATTGTCAGCGGTAGCTAAAACAGATCATGAGCAAATGTCGATCTTAGAGAATTCAGATTTTTAAATGCGCGAGAACGCGCGTGGAAATTGCTAAACTCACGAAAGCTATTGCATGAAAACAAGTCCGTTGACCCCTTCTTTTTATTATTCCAATATGATAATAACGTCGAAAGGAATCATCAGTAAAAAAACTAGAAAATTCTACGGAAGGAAATTTGCGCGGCAATCACTGAAAAAAAAACACAGGGTCACCGGGTTAGTTTTCCAATTATTTCAGCCACAAGCTAAAAAATGCGTCTTAATACGCCTATGAAAGCGTTGCCATGGAAACTGCTAGTGAAGAAATGACACTTATTTTTGGATAACCAATTATCATATAATTCAACCCCGTAAAAGTGTTCAACTGGCCTTGGTTAGTCTTTCTGTCGTATTCTTTCAAAGTTACAAACCATCAAAAAGATGAAAACGGGTACGAGTCACCTTAATTAAACAGATTGAAATCTGTATCAGCTTATTTCATACAAATTTCGAAAATTAAAAGATAATTAATGAGCAAAGATAATTAGTGAGCAAATTAAAGGTCCATAACCACCAAAAAAGGCCAAAGATCACGATGCAGCAGATGGTAAAAAGAAAGTACTGACTTTTCAGAGAACGCATTCGACTGGCCTCAGAGTTTTTCTTTGTTCCATTTAGATGAATGATCTATGCGTGACAAACGAGCAGAAAATTTGTCATTTTTGTTTTCATTGAAACCCATGGCACTTAAAGTTTTGAGAAAAATAGAATTTCATCTCATAAATTTCTCTGTCTTGCATTGTTAGCGGTCGACGTGGGTCGAGTATTACCGGGACCTCGCATTTTGTGTCTCAACGAGATCGAAAGACTCCAAGCTGCAAGTAGGATGCATCGTTGTACATCCAGAATCCCTGAAGGTCAGTCATATTGTAGGCTATTGTTTGTAATGTCTACAAAGGAATATACACTTAGCACGACGCCTACATTGATGATTATACCGGTGTTACAGTACCATTTTGGACTGAAAACTGCGACAAGTGAACCCTTCCTTTCACACACTAACTGTAGACGCTAAAACACTTTAAATCCGTCAGGGACACAAATAAGTTTTGAACGCGTACCAATCTTCTCTTATTTCACGGTGATTTACTCGAAGGATTACACGGTTCCTAAAAGGTAAAAGGAATTTGAAATAAACGATGCAATGGAGAAAGGAAACGCTGAATTAAAAACGAACCAAACAATAGGAATAGTACTTACAAAACACGTTTTGCCCCCATAAAACGTAAAACACACTAAGAAACTTGAACTAACTCGACTCACTCAAGGTCGTCACTAAAAATGGCGACCACAACACGTGTGGCTTAGTTGCGGCGGGCTGGGCCCTAAACTAGCGCGTGAAAACTGCCAGGCGCAACGACAAACTTGAGCTTACACTAACCACCCCTAACCCTCGGCAGATCTTAAGCACCGGGTACAATGGATTTCCTCCCGGAACCGAAAACACGAGCAAGAACTGGGAGAAAGGAACAAAAGATGATCTTGTTGTTCACGCCGAGGCCAACGCTGTGCTCCTCGCAGGCCAAGCTGATCTTGAAGGTTCAATAGCATTTGTCACAATGTATCCGTGCAGAGAATGCGCAAAAATGATGATAGCGGTGAGTGTTATCGGAAAAAAAAATATAACAGTATATTCTTATCTAACAACAACTATTCACTGAAGTGGAGATGGCTAGTGGTAGGTTTTTTTACCAAACCGCAAAGAGGTGAAGTAAATATCAACCACTGGACACCGACTAATTTTAGACAGGCAGTGTGCGCACTCTGATTGCATACGTTGCATCATGGTCTCACCTTTATTGGCATTGAGATGGCGTAAATATACGTGGAATGTGATAGGGAATAACTATCTGTTGCCGTTCCTTCGAAATAATTACGAGCCCACACAACTTGTCATTCTGTCGTGACGAATTCGTTCTCGGGAGGCAACTGACGAGGTTAAAAAAGAATTGAAACTGCGGTCTTGCCCAAGAATCTACACAAATGGCAGCTGTTACACACAGCCGATGGCTTTGATCTGTGAATAATATCAAATTCAGAAATTACATTCCTAGACGCAAGTTATTGAACGGGGAATCGACCATATAGCAGAAAAATACAATTTTTACTCCTCTATTACTGCAACGACTACAATATTTTCGGGCGCAAGTCCCGCGCGAGTTGCACGGAAGTGAATAGAAAAGGGTATTCCGAGTTTTAGTAACTAATCAGAGCGCGCCTACAACGCTAGATCTACTGTTTTAGTGTGTGCTGAAACAGTGAGATAATATAGCAAAAAGCATGATTTTAACTCATTTATTCCTGCCATGGTCACAATATTTTTGCGAGTTGTTCGGAGGTGCAACCTCGGAATAGTTAACAACTATTCACCGAAGTGGAGGTGGTTAGTGGTGGATATTTACCAAGCCGCGAAGCGGCGAGGTAAATATGCACAGCCAACCACCGACACTGAGGTGAATAGTTGTTTTAGTATATACTAAAACAGTGAGATAATATACACCACCAAGAATTGATTTGAGTGATTTCTTCGCTTACGGGGCCACACTTCAGCTCTCGAGTATAACGTATATGACGGCGTTGAGTTCCAAATGGTTTGCGTTCTCAGACCACGCACATTTTAGTGATTTCACTTTGTTGTTTTGCATAGGAGAGCCAAGAAATGTACCAAGTTTTAAAGTGTACGTGCTGTTTTTCTTCTCGTTGGATCTTTTGTTTTCACACGTCCTCGTTGCCGTCGCCATTGTGGTTTGTTTAAGTGTTTCTTTTTAGTGCAGACGGTTCATTTAGGCACTTACCACACAACTGCGATTTCGTTGAAAAACGCATACTGTTTCATGGTTTTTGCCAGTCATCCGCACTAAAGCGCCTTAAAACATTGATAAAAACATTGATTTTCATAAAAAGTTCCAGGGAGAAAAATTGAAAATGCAACATTTTTAAAACGTTCCCTTTGAGTGCGGTGGGTGAAAACAGAGGCGTTTGAAAATGGCCTTGAGAAAATTAACAGATGTGATCGGTTCCAGCCCTATCTGGAACATCAGTTTCTTCTTTCGTTGGGTACCGTTGTGTAGCGGCCGACACAAGCGAAGCAAAATTTCGACGACAACTATGAGTTTCGCAAATGAAGACACACTATGAAGCGAGGATATATTTTACGGACAAGCCTTGAATCGTTTTATTTAACGTAGTCGTGGTATCCAAGTACTTATCGTAAACTGAAATATGAATTTATAAGCAAGAAGCTAAGCTAAATGCGAATACACAAACCAACATTCCAACATTCCTATATAAAGGCAAGATGTAAAGCTAGCTAAAAACTCAAACAAACTCACAAAAAAAACTATATATAAGCTCAAGGAAAGGAACATTAGCACTTACATAACAGTCCCGCTTGTAAGAATTGAACCAAAACGAACTTCAAAATAAGTTAGGTATTCAGAAGCGAAACGGGAAATCCAAACAGACACTTACTCTAACACAGAAAACTGTAGTCTTACGGCAAACGACAACAACCAAACGATAATCTAAAAGAAACTTTGTACTCACTGGCGACATTTAAAAGTTATTCTACTTCACTGTCGTTGTAGCTGTGAAAGTCTTCCTTGGTAAAGGTTTCTTGTTGATTTACGACGACTTTTTCACCTTAGATTTGTACGTTTTTGTGCCTTAGCCTTGGAAAATAAACAGCCGCATTACCCGCTAAAGGATGCATAAAACAAGTTTAATTTCATGCTATCACGCATGCAAAATGCCACGTCGCACTCGCTTTATCATTTTCGGCCGTTTTAGCAGGGACTAGTGAAAACGCTTCGAAAACGCTGGTGTGCACAGAAATATATTTCTTTGTTTTCGTCGATATGCATGAAAACGGAGAATTTTCAGAACTTATAAGTGTGTCAGGGCCTTTGTTGCCCTCAGTTTAGAAGTAATTATTAATATATGACCATCTCTTGTTCTACCTGTAGAAGGGTATTCGCAAGGTATACTATCTGTCATTTAAAGAAAAATACCAAGAGTCCAGGGCTCTCTTTGAAGCAGCCAATGTTTGGGTCATGTAAGTAATAATTCTTGTTAGATTAAAACAAAAATCTAGATAACAGCTTTGACTTTATTTGAAAACTCTCAAATAAATGAAGAAATAGCATACCAGACGCGCGGTGCAATGCTGAGGAGTAACATCAAGAGTCAAGTGCACCAGTTATGCCAGTCGGCTGAATATAAAATCATTGTTCGAAATCGAAATCACTCAGTTTGATAATTTGCAATTCCATGCCTCAATGCCCCGATCTTTTCATCTCAGTTAGCAATATGTATATATCCGGGGACTCTAATGATTTCTTTTCCTGCAGCTTTGTGCCCATATTTGTATTTACCTTTTCGTTGATTAACAGCCCTATCTCGTTGCACCAATTTAGGCCTCTAAAGCGAGGTGAGGATACAACTCTGGAAGAGTTTAAAAAAAACCTGATTGACAAAGTTAAAATGGTAGTGGTACAACATCAAAATCAACAGCAGTCGCCGCTTAAACCAAATGGAGTGTATGAAGATCTAAAGAAAAGAATGGAACATATGAGGAGAGCTGATCTAAAAAGTCCATGGCCGAGAGGGTCTAAAATGAACGGGGTCAGTAATTCTTACGTCAGAAAGGTGCATTTAACATTTTATCTCTTTTCTGCATCTCCACGGCCAAATTTTAATTCGAAGCTAACAATGTCACTGTTTTGTTAGTCAGTGAAATATAATCAATCCCCAGCCTTTTGTAACTAATGGCCTGACTTACCATAAAGTTTTTGAGGCGCGGTAGTGGCATTGGAGCGTGGCACATATATTCTTAAATAACTCCGGCTCCAATCGTTTGACCTTGATTTTCTAGATCTTACTGGACAAGTGGACGGACTATTTTCTGTTCTTGGCTCTTGTTGCCAGCACTAGGGCTTTGGAAGACCATCAAGGAGCAATCTTGATCGATTCTGCAACCCTCAAGGTATGTATTGGCAAATTTCAATGTTACCCACTTTGTGTCAGCAATACACAAAGGACCATAATAACATTTAGGACAACTCTCAGCAAAATATAGTCATAATTTGAGTGAAACACTGAGAAAAAAAGAGAAGCCTTAAAATTCCAACTTAAATTCATTTTAGGTTTGACAATGAACTTATAAATGCAGCATGTAAATTTCTGAAAAAGAATTGCGACTTTAAGCCTGGCTTTAAAAGCAAGGGCAAAGTGCAAAAATTAACGTTGATTTTACTAATTTTTTTTTTATTATTGTGAAAAAAAGGAATTCTCTTACCTAAGAGTGTTAAAACGGTTGGAGGCGGAGGGAAAAGATTCCCGTTTTTTGCCGGGTTTTCGTTTTCCCTGACCGCTAAGCCAAAATATTCTATCAAGACATACAAGGCAACCTTCAACGAAATTTGGCAGCACTATGTATGGGGCCCGAGGGCTAAAAGTCGGGTAGATGAATACGACTCACTTAAAAGTCGTATCTGCCATATCCATCATTTTAATTGGATTCATTACATTAAAGAATCTTGTCGGTTTCTTGCAAACGTCTGGGGTCCCGTATTCGAGGTATGGTTAATTATGTCTTTAGCATGGAATTTATCTTTCAGCATTCATATTACAAATAAAACTAGTCTTTATTTTCAACTTTCAGATATCGGCGTTATCGTACAATGGATATCCGAGAGGTGTCCCCAATGACATGGGCGATGACTCGATGCAAATTTCTGCGTTATCAAACGCGATTTGTCTGCGATTCAGCGAGGGACATGAATTTATCGCATTTTCAACGCACTTCCCAAAACTTACTGAGGCAAAAAATCTCGCCCAGGTGAGAATCGCACGACGAAGACGAAAGTTCTCAAAAGAATACATTTAAGCGGTGAAAGTCACTTCAAGAGGAAACATCCTCTCTTCATTAGTACTATATTCCTGTAATATATAACTGTTTCGTTTAATACCTTACAATTGTCAAGGTCTCAGAAAAGCTCAGTCAACCACTCCAAGTCTCTTTACACTATCTGAAGAAACATTTCTCTTCATCCTCTTAATTTTCTTCTTTCAGATCGACCCTTAAGCAAGCAACAAACACACAAAAGGCTTGTATTCGCAAAACCCCTGATCATAACGATAGGCACTTTTCATTTCGTGCTTTGAAAAGAGTTGGACAGCAAGATTATTCGAGCTGCAACATGTTTGACTAAGTTATCACCATTTTATTTCAATTTTGCATACAGGCTAAGGTCAAGAGGTTGTACTTCATATGGCCCAACAGTCTTGAAGGAGACAGCAAGAAGGCGCTGCAAATTATGGAAGATGCTGGAATGGAAGTTGTGTAAGTAAAAAATTGCTTGGCATATAATAATCAAAAACGAGTTCGTTTGTTGGACATAAATCTTTTCTGGCTCTGATAAATTACTTAAATTTTGAAAATGAAACAACAAACTTTTTACATTTTCAGGCCGATGGATGTCCCTGATTTAGATAAACTACAAGAAGCCATAGGTGCTACCGTCGAACGCCTCAAGAAGGCAGAAAGTGAGAACAAGCTTCCCTTCAGTAAATGGCCAAGTAACACTGGGGCCGATTACGAATTACAACCAAAGAAACTCTAAGTCAGATGTCTCACACCGTGTTTTACTTATCTAGAGCTTATTTCGTGCATAATTTTGATTAATTCTCTAAAAAGAATATATAGAAATTAATGATAATTCATAATAAAGAACATAGAACTTCGAATTGTTAAAAACCAGAACTTAGAAATTTTAAAAATAATTTATCCAACTTTCTGGAAATTTTGAAATTATCTTATTTTAGAGATCAAATGCTATGCGTAACGAAAATAACACCTTTTTTTCTGATTTCATTAGCTAGTTCGAAAGATTCGGGATGAAAACCTCCAAAATTGAACGATCAAAAGCGTGCTGTACTGATTAGTGTTTATTTGGTGATAATCCTGTAACGATCGACCAACTTGACTCTTCGTGTAAGCAGACTTTGCATTTTTTTTGTGGTAAGTTGATAGTGAACGTACCTGTGTTACATGGGGTCCATAGACGAGGGCGTTCGCATCTTGAAACCTCTATCAAGTGGTTGGCTTAATAAAAAGTCTGAGCGTTGAATTCATTGATGGAATTGACTTAATTTTAGGCTTTTCCAATCTTCTTAAAAACGCCTTTCGGAATGTTCCTAATCACTCACTCAGTTTTATTAAGGAGCCGGAGTTAGCCCCTATTACGCAATTTACAAAGCTTTCTTATGGTTACGCGCCACAACAAGAGTCAGCTGTTCTGAATGCTGTGGATTGAAAAAATACTAAGGCGAAAGTTAGTGGTCGCAACGATCAAAATATAAATGAATAAAAGGGGTAAGTCTCTAAAGAAATTGTGGTGCTGCGTTGGTGGGGGTAATAAGGTAATTTGGTTATATCAACTAAGTTGAAACTGTAAATTGGCCATCGTAAAGAGTTAAAAAGCTGACGTTATTACCTCCACCAACGCAGCACCACAGTTTCTTTAGAAACATACCCCCTTTGTAGCAAGGGTCCGTTTGCTACCGATTTAAAGATACTGTTGTACTGAGGAATTTCATCAATAGCATTGTCCAAGTAACTGTGAAACTCACTCAGTACAAGAAAATAATAAATAAAATTGAATTAGATACAATGAATATATGAAGTTCATATATTTTGAACTGCAGTATTAAATACGTATGATGTACGATCCTTCGCAGTAGATAGCGTATTTAAGAAGGCAGTTCAAAATATATGAACTTCATATATTCATTGTGTCTGATTTATCATCACGGGTTTATTACGAATCAACTTAACGGCCTGCTCCCAGTTGGCTTGTTAGCTCAATTGGTAGAGCGCTGCACTAGTATCGCAGAGGTCAGTGGTTCGAATCCCGTACAGGCCTGATTTTTTTCAGGTCTGATTTTCGCTATTGCATAAATAGCGCTATCTACTGCGAAGGATCGTGCTTCATACGTAAAATTGAATTAATACGAATTTTCATTTCTTTTTTCTCAGTTCGTGAGCGATCGGTATTCTACAAATCGCACGATCTGATTGGTTCCGAGAGCGGGCAGTATTCACTCATCCGGCCCACTCTCAGTTGGCCCCATCCGTTTCATGTTGGTTCGCTTCGCAGAATCTCTTCAGCTTTGTTTCGATTTTTCATAAATCCATCTTGTTTCGCCGGCTGAGCAGGATTTGTAGGCAAAGACTTCAGTCACAACCGTTAGTCATTAAATAGCATTTTAAATTTAAATTAAATTGGTTTTTCCACAAAAATTGATTTCGAAATAAATTTTGTGGTACTAAATATGTTTTTAAAAGATTGACGCGCGGCCTAAGAACCATCTGTAATTTAATAATGCTTCGAAAAAGTAACTCAGAAAGTTAAATGGGAGGTATTTTCGGGGAAGCAATTATATTGACCAATGCAAATCTCATTCACTTGATATCTGAATTCTCCAAAACAATTTGTTCGTTTGTGAAACGTTGAGCGAAGGTTTGAGATCTCTTCTAAGGACGCTTTCTCTTAATCTTTGCAAGTCCCTTGAATTTGGACAAGTCTACCGTAAATCTCACAACAGAAATGGAAGGAATTCGATGAGTGAAAGTCACGTTAGATCCCCCTTTGCCCAGCAAGAAAAGGCATCTCATTTTACTTCAGTTATGCGGAGGAAAAAAGACAAGATTTACACACGCCATTGCAGAAAACAAACTAGCACACTCTCACAACTTCAAAACATATTTGAATTCACTTACAATTTGACTGTCAGGTGACATTTAAAAATGAACAAAAGTAAGTTTTCAAAGATTACGCGTCGTTAGAAATGAACGATACTTACCTTAAGACCTCTGAGTATTATTTTTTTTTTTGAGAAGAGATCGTCGCTGAGGTCATCTACTGATCGTGCATGTTTGCTATACCAGTACCAATTGACAGGAGTCAGATCGTGACAGATACTTCCCAAAAAAATGTTTCAAAGTTTGTTTGGAAGCCTTTTAAGCTACATTTACCATTACGTCAATAAAATGTTTGGGTGTAGCCTCTCTTTGGATCACGGCCTCTGTTTTCTTTATTATCTTCTCGCTAAATATGTTCAGTTTATAGAGGATCTTCCTGTAAGTAAACTCGTAATTGTGGCCCTAAATCTTTCGGGTTCTTTTGGCAAGCATTTCGTTAAGTTTTGGAAACAATAGAAATGTTATTCTCCAGCCTAGGTTAGCCCGTATTGGGAAAAATTGTGTCTTCTGTCTTGAGTACCGCCATCACCCTCTGGCCTTGGGTGGTATCCAAAACTTCGGGCACAGTTTTTCCCAATACCGACCTCCCGGCTGGTGGATAACATATATGAATGTCGCTTAAGAATAAGAGAGAATTTAACATTCTCGTCCTGCTCAGACATTTTTCTCGCAGTTTCTTTCTTTAGTCACATGGAATTAGCTCTTCAAATGTGACTGGGGAAAGTCTGTGCAT
This sequence comes from Stylophora pistillata, assembly GCF_964205215.1. Classification (NCBI taxonomy): domain Eukaryota; kingdom Metazoa; phylum Cnidaria; class Anthozoa; order Scleractinia; family Pocilloporidae; genus Stylophora; species Stylophora pistillata. Next base: position 11,680,562 of record NC_142529.1, read on the forward strand.
ACATTGTTTAATTCAGTCTCAATCGAAAAAATAAACGTTGCTAAAAGTGGTCAACAAAAAGAAAATATCAACCGATTCTATCATTTTGCAGCTTTGCAGATTTTTAAGTTGGGCTAATTTGCATAGTTTTATCGCTGATAGAAAGGAAAAAGACAAAATTTGAGTGAGAATGACGATTCACGCTAATACATCGACAGTAAGGAGCTCCAAACCGAGGACTGAACCGCAGGGTGTTTGATCAGCTGCGATCTGCCGATCAAATTCGAGAATTTAACATTCCCAACAGCTGGGTTGCTTCAAAAGCGAGCAATAAGAAAGTTAGGTAATGAAATTATTCAAAATGAAATTCAAAATCCAGAATTGTAAGCTAAGGAGCGTTCAATTTTTTCCCTCTTTTCTAGAAGGATTGAATGAAAAGCTGGCCTCTTTTTATTTGCATCTTCATTTTTTTAGCTGCATCTACCAGTGATAGAACCCAGCAGTGATATAACTCATGAGCTGTTTTAGAAAATAAACGTGACTAGTATAAATCGAATGTGCGACTTAAAATAATCGAAGTTATCATTGGCTTTATCGAAACTAAATCAACGATTTGTCTCTTAGGTCATGATTTACAGAATACAAGATTCTCTTTATTGTGTTCTTTGCCGCTTCATCTTTTGTTTTCGCTAGCCGCACAACATATACAAGGACTTATTTCGCAAATTTTCATGTTCGCGGTGCAGTGTTTCTTTTTCAAAAGTGGTATCGTTTCTGTATGTCAGAAAGTTTACTATGCTGGTGAACTCATGATCTACGAAAGACTAAAATTAAAATTCAACCTGACTTCTCTATCAACCGTTTTAATTTCACTAGAGATGTTTCTGTGACAGCTCTTAAAATCAACAAAACCTATTGCGCTGAATTATAATAATAATAACAATAATCAACTTTATTTAAAGAGGGTAAAACACATAACAGTATAAAACTGACAAACCAGGGGCCCTCTTAAAATATATTACAAATAATTATTAAAAAAGATTAAAAACTAATTAATTATGGAAAAAGATCAAGAGCTAAAAATCTAAAATTACAAAGTTTATAAAAACTATAAGATAAAATGTTCTAATCGTTTATAACTATTCTTAAAAAAATCTAACATGGCCTTCTTAAAACATTTGATAGTAGGTTTCATTCTTATGTCCAGTGGTAAGGTATTCCAGAGGCGTGAGGTCGATACTGTGAAAGACCTACCACCCTCTAACTCCCGTTTGAATCGGGGACAGACGAGGTTTAGTTGTCCATGTCTGCTTGATCTTTCATTTATCTCTGCATTTCTTACGAGCATTTGGGACATATAAGGTGGACAGTCCCCAGACAACCACTTGTACACCATTAGTAACCTATTTACTTTTGCCTCATGAAAGAATGGAACCCAATCCAATTTCCTAAACAGTTGTACGCTGTTCGCTTTAGTGTCAGCTCCGAGAATTACACGTGCCGCGCGTTTCTGAAGTTTAAAGACTTTCTGCAAATTCTCAGCAGAACAAGATGTCCATATGGTTGATGCATAAAGCATTGTTTGCTTGATCATAGCATTATAATAAAGTTTCCTTTGATCAATGGGCAAAAAGCGTCTTATTTTTCGCAGCACGGCAATTCTCTGCGATAACTTCGTGCATAGATTTTCGACATGTTGGTCGAAAGTAAGCTGGCTGTCAATCGTGACACCTAATAGTTTATGCGAGTTCACTTGTTCAAGTTCAGTAGAATTAACGTTTAACTGCAGGGTGGACTGTTCTATTTTCTTGGCTAACCGTTTACCAGTGACAAGCATAGATTTGGTTTTGGTTTCATTAAGGATCATTCTGTTGTCAGCTGACCAATTCAAGATTTCATCAATATCCGTCTGAAGGCCGACCGAGATATCATTAGGGGCCGTCGTATAATGGGTGGAGTAGCTAACAGTTGTGTCGTCAGAATAAATATCAGCCACGGAGTGCTGAAGTGTTGTAGGTAGATCATTAATAAAAACAAGGAACAAGATTGGACCTAATATGCTGCCTTGTGGGACTCCCGATGTTAAGGCCCTTTGGGTAGAATGGTGTCCGTCTATATTCACATACTGGCGTCTGCCACTCAGATAGTCACGGAACAGGGGTAGACTGCTCTCACCCACTCCAAGCAAAAGAGCCTTCAATTTTGACAATAGTAGGTTATGGTCAATCAGGTCAAACGCCTTCTTGTAGTCAATGAAAACAAGTCCAGTGGCTTTATCATTGTCAAGGTTAAACAGTAACTGGTCTACCAATCGAATAAGCGCAGTTTCAGTGGAGTGCGATTCTCTAAACCCTGACTGGAGAGGGTGGAATAAGTCATTCTCTTTCAAGAAGTTAACTAGGTATTCACAGATGTGTTTCTCCAGCACTTTCAAAGAATAGGGAGTACAGAGATCGGTCTATAGTTGTTCTTTTCGTTCCTACTGCCGTTTCCTTTAAAAACAGGGGTAACTTTTGCGATCTTCCAGGCATTAGGGAAGATCTGTGTAGACAGGCAGTGGTTCAGTAACTTCGTCAGCGATGGAGCAATTGCTGGAGCTGCAATTCTTAGTATTTTGGCGCTGATGCCGTCATCTCCGGTGGCCTTATGGGTTGGGATAGATAACAGTAACTCTACAACTCTCTTCTGAGTTATTCTTGGAAGGTCAAAAGCACTATTGCCTTGACTGATAGAAGTCATCGTTGGGGGGTCAGTCAACGAGCGAAGCCCAAGTGCAGCAACCAGTTTCTTCGGTTGATCAACAAAAAACGAGTTTAGTATCTCAGCAATGCTTTGCTTATCCGAGATATTTATCTCGTTTTCAACAAGTTCCTTTATGCCGTTCTCAGCCCCTTTGTCGTCCTTCGAAAGACACTTGATTAGATTCCAAAGTTTTCTGGAATTGTTCCTGTTTTCAGTGACTTTATCTTTGAAGTAGGATTGTTCTGTACTTCTGATAAGTTGAGTCACTGTGTTTTTCGCTCGCTTAAACGCATTCCAATCCTTTTCTGCTTGGCTTTTTCTAGCTTTGACAAGAAGTTTGTCACGAGCCTTTATCCCCTTCAAGATCTCGGTGTTAAACCATTTTGACTGAACTTTGCGCTTTACTCTCTTTTGTTTCAAAGGGAGGTGTTCGTCGATAATGTCATTAAATACTTTATACCAGGCGTCGACAACATCATTGGTATCCTCGAACACAAAGGCACAGTCCCAGAGGGCCTCTTGAAGCGATGAAACAAATTGCTCTTTATTGAGACCTTTAATGTCCCGATAAGTTATCGTCGTGTGTTGATCTTTATTGTTCTTTGGACATGTAATGAATTTCCTTGTAACAATAACTGGGAGGTGATCAGATATCCCAGAGGACATAGCCCTCACATTGTGAAGCCACTCCGGATGACTACACCAAATGTGGTCAAGGCAGGTTTTTGACACGGGCCTGGTAATAATATGCACAAGTTGGGACATATTCAAATTATGCAATGTTTTTACAAGCGAGTGCTTCTGCACTTTTTTTGCACATAAGAAATCAATATTTAAGTCGCCTAAAATAATGATTTCTCTGTTCAGCAGATGTACGTTTTCGATATTCTTTCCAAGTCTCTTGTCATCAGCCGCTTTATATGAAGGAGGACGGTAGACGTCGGCAATAAGTAGGGGCCGCCTCGACTTAAAAGGACAGGTCTCAAGCCACAAACACTCTAAATCAGTTTCTATGAGGTCTTCGCGCCGTTTGACTTGTAGGGAACGGTTTACAAAGGCAAGAATCCCGCCACCAGATCTCCCGATTCTATCTTTACGATGCAATTGGAATCCTGGGATAAAATAAAAGGAGTCAGGCACTTTCGCTGAACCAAAGGTTTCAGTTAAAATCAGAATATCAGGCTTATCTTCTCCGTTGTTTGAGTTTGTCAACCTGACCCTGATCTCCTCCAGTTTGCTATCAGTAAGATGCTGAATATTCCAATGGCAAACTTTTAAGCCCACACCATGACAGGCCGCGCCAGGTCTGGGGTTTTGAGCGATATCTACACATAAAATAAGAACATTTACGAGCAGGAGGTCTTTCGTAAAGCGTAGAATAGCACTTGCCTTTAGGTAATTACCAGTCGTGGTAATGGCGGACTGTTTCGTCGATTGATTCCGCACAGGAACAACACTTGATAGTTCCCTTCCACAAGATAATTCAGCTGCTTGACCATGCACATTAAAGTCAAAATCACCAACCTTGAGACCTTTTTTCGAGAGAAGGCTAAGCAAAAATACAACCTGGACGATTTTTGACGGAACGAGTGAAAGTCATGCCATGATGCGACCACACCACAATCACGCGTAAACGACGATCTTGTTTTGAATGGTCCCCGTCTTTGAGAATTTGCTTCTGCTCTATTTTCGGCTCTATTTTCTGCTCTATTTTCGGCCGTATAGCCGACATAATCTGCATCGCACAGATCACATACAAAATGATAAACAACGCATCGCTGATTAACAATTGACGGCTTGGGTTCTTTAGGTTTTGTTCTAATTTCTTGCTTACAAAAACTGGCTGCAAAACCAGGCCAATCTTATTACTGAGATCACACAGCTGTCTCCGAGCAGAATTAGCTGAAGTCTGATATTTGAATGGTAGATTAATTCTGACTGTGTTGCTCTCGTCAGCATTTCTCTCCGCCGTGCCTACAGAAGGTTTACGAGAAACAAAATTGGAAATAACAGAATCTATAAGACTACAAGGGTAATCAAGACGGCTAAAAATGGAGCGCAATTTGGCGCGGAAAGAAAAGAAAGGAAAGGTGCGGTGTTGGATCTCAATCTCCACGGCAACGGTCAACTAGGGAGCAAAAAGAAAAGAAGCAGTCTCAAGCTACTGAGTCTTGTGATACTCAGCAGAACCTAGTCGCTGTGAAAGAAATAAGAATTAAAAAAATAGAAACACCACATGGAAAGCCGAAGTGGTTCCCACGGAATGAAATAAAACTCAAGGGCCGGCTGAAGGAAAAAGGTTCAGTGCTAATTCACTTTGAAATTCAAATTCAGAACTAACATTTGAATGATAAACTTAGCTGTAAATGGTACAAAACTTAGCTAAGAATTTATTGTAATCCTTAAAATGCTTCTATAGCAATATTTCTCTAAAGCCTAGACTGTAAAGGGCGCCGGAATGTTACCAGTGGTAAAACATTTGGTGGTAACAGTGTTAGGTAGGCCCCTGTAACTGCGAATGTAGACTAGCCGTATTAAATTCAACGTTTACTTGACACGAGGCGCCGTGAGATACACTCGAAATTCCAAACACACCAATGAACCTTTGTAGAAAACAGCTTAACTACCTTACAAGTGTCGAAAAAACTGATTAACCTTTGTAAACTCGGAATTCAACAGTAACTATGGAATTCAGGTAAAAAACTCGGTGGCTCTCGTGGTCTACACTGGAAGGCCACTCTCGCGCATGCCCAAAACTAAAATGCCTACGTAGGGAACCCAGCTGGGGAACGTGAAGCCCAGCCGTAACAGCCCCAGTATGGGAAATAAGTCACTGCATACTTCATTTGGCTGAATATCGACTCATTTTCGAGAAAACTGAATTCCGTCAAAATTCCAAACAAGTTATGGAGCGTCATGTCGCAAAATTTCATAAATGATTCGTATCTACGCCACAAGAGAGGCACACTTCAAACTTTTCACACGATTTTGGAAAACGATATTTTATTAAATGTTGGCTCTCGCTTAGTAAACGTTATTGGTCCTGTGTTGATTACGTGTAGCCCTAAAAGCTATTTATGATTCTAAAGGTACTCAACTTGATACACAAGGCCCTTTTGAAGGGGAAGAAAATAATTTTTCTGGACAAAATCGCTTATACGGTTGTATATGTATAATGCACCCAGTTTTCACGTTTAAACAATTGCACATAATTCCCATTATAGCTGTATTCAGAAGCATATACATGTGGGTAACATGCCTGTTCTATCTTACTGGAATGTGTTTTTTTATGTAAATTTAAGCTTTAATTTCCCCTAAGCTGCTTGCAATAAATTAAATGCTGCTTTAATTCAAGTGTGAGAAGATAAAACCGAAGCGTTGTAGAGTTCTCTTTCCAAAGTTAATTCAGGTGGTCAGGTATCAGTAGACCACTTGATATCGTATGATTCTCCCAAAAGGGCAATTTCATTGCCCTGTTTTTTTTTGTTTTTTTTTTACAAAGCCTGTTTTATATCTCTGTGTGCCAGCCAATGGTTAAAGTGTTCGTAAAAATTTATCCCATATCGTAGTAGTTCCCTTTTAAATCAAATTCAATCGTTAAGCTTTATGGCATTTAATGTTGGAAAATTTATAACTGGCATTGCTGCTTCATCCTTGTAAAGGGGTATTACACATTTCAATATTAAAACCTGAGTCGTTTCAATGAATTTTTAATTTTATTCTTTGCAAGATGTTTAAAAGAAAAGTTAATGAACAAGCGATAGTTACGACGACGATTACGAGCCGAAGGGAAGTTATTTTCGTTAAGGCTATGGACGGAGCAATGATAGATCTCTAGCGTGCAGGAATAACCAAGAGGATCTTTAGGGTAACTCACATTCATTTTGATGAGCACGAAATAAAGGTTAAGGGCCAAGTAATTAAGAACGTTTTTTAAACGATCAATAGTTGTTTGCAATCGGTCGTGCCAAAGGTTTCCTCTGTTAAGGTGACTTATTTCCATAACAAAAAACGCCAACAAAAAGCGCCCGCACGTGGGTAACTTTTTATGCCGCTTGTTAGACAAAAAGAGTGCATTTATCTCTCCGGCTTATTTTTAAACGTATTGGAAGACCAAAAAAAGGATAAAAGGAAAAAAAAAAAAAAAAAAAAAAAAAGGGTTCAGTGCACTCTCTGTCTGAATTCCTAAAATTTCGGTAGTTTTTAAATATTTTTAAAGCAAACGTATTGGAAGACCAAAAATAAGGTAAAAGGAAAAAAAAAAGGGTTCAGTGTACTCTCTCTTGTAGCAAATCTCTGTAAACCCATTTTGTATCACAATAAGATGGCGAACGAATGAAAATAGAGAAAAAATAATTTGGTTTTATCAACTAAGTTGATAATGTAAATTGGCCTCCATAAAGAGTTTAAAAGCCGACGTTTCGAGCGTTAGCCCTTCGTCAGAGCAAATGGAGGAAGGGCTATCGCTCGAAACGTCAGCTTTTTTAAAAACTCTTTACGGTGGCCAATTTACATTATCAACTCAGTTGATAAAACCAAACTACCTTGTTTCTCCGCCGACGCAGCACCAAAGTTTCTTTAGAAAGTTACCTGCTTTATTCGCGTACAAAATAGGCCATTCCTCAACCAGTCATAGAGACAGATTAATTTGCATGTGAAATAAAACTAATTATCACACGAAAGGATGAGTAACAGGACTCGCTTTGTCCGAAAACGTTCAATCAGACTAGGTTTACACTAGAGGAGAGTTTTCCGGATTCGTAAATGTTTCCGGATCCATCAATTTTGGAGTATTCGGATTCGTAGGCGTTTAGACTGAAAGGATATTCGGATTCCTGACCGTTTACGCACAACGACAACTCCGGGAACATTCGAAATGGAATGTTTACCAAGCCCAGCGTTGTTTCGTCGTTCGATCGACATAGTGAAAATGCCTCCCCCAAAAAAGGCTAGAGAAGATCCAGATGGCACTGAGGCAAATTTGAGTTGGACAGATGCCAAGCAGTCTACGTCGTCGGCGATTAAGTGTGGCTGACGTTAAACTTCCTTGCAATAATAATTTGCGTTTCTTCAGAAATACTGCGGTACACATAATAAAATTTATCGCCTGAACCTGCAACAAGATGAGGCAACCGGAGACCGCCAACCAATGTTAGCACCAGATCCATTTTGGTTTCATCGCAAACTCAAAAGATTGAAGGTGGAAATAATATCCGGATTCGAGAAAAAAAGCGGTTACACGACAAAACTTTCCGGATTCAAAACTTTCCGGATTCAAAAGTTATCGGATTCAAAGTTCCCACTTTAAATTCCGGATTCAAAATCTCCGGAGACACGACCAAACCGGGAAGTTTTTATTTCAGATTCGTCCATTTTCGTGTAAACGGCAGAATGAATCCGGTACTAAAACGTTTCGGATTCGTCATGAATCCGGTACAATTTCCTCTAGTGTAAACCTAGTCTCAGTGTCTGAAAGATTCTGGGTTTTTTACCTCCGAGTTTCTACCTCTGTTAGATAATTTATTCCTCTTCTTTCGATAGTTGCCGCGCTTTTTTTTTTTGGCGCTTTACATCGCAAGCCAAGCGCAGTTGTTTCGCTTTCCCACATAACACGTGCTTGAATGAACTTGTTCTTCTGTCCTATACAAAGGAACAGCTGCAGTGTATTACTTGTGTTGTACCAGTGCTTGTTACGAGATACCATCATTGATTTGAGGCTCTCTGATTCACATTCCTCACATGTCTGTTTTCCAGTTCGGCGTAAATTCGCTTTAGCGAACTGTCCTCACTCAAAGCATCACGTTTCTCCAAAAAGGCAGCCAAAAAGCATTGAGATACTGACTAAATATTCTGGTTTCATTATAAAAGTGGCAGCTTTCAAATTTCTGTAGTGTTTTATCTCAATGCATTTGATAGATACAAGGGAACATTTGATCTCTCTTCAGAATGTTTCCACATGATTTTCAACTATTAATTACGAAATTGGTCTAACAAATAACTCCTACCTTTGTTTTTCTACACTGGTTTGAAATCGTTATCGTAGTAAAACTGTATATTTTGAATACACTTTTTCATTTGCCTGTTTATTGATTTTGTTTTGACGAAGCCCGTTTGAAGATGCGAGTAGTTTTAAAATACAAATCCGAGTTCAGGTGGGAAATGTCTTAGTCTGGAAGTGTAATTTGCGGCTTAAAGCTCTGAGCTTCGATAAAAGTCGTACAAATACCCCCCCTACTTTCGCTTTCCGTCGCTATAAATGAAGGACTCTTTGAAGAAATGAATTTTACCCTGTCAAACTCTTCATCTAACTTGGCTAGTTCTCTAAGCGTGGCCAATATTCAGTTGCCACCATTCTTCCTGTCTTATTTAAGGAAAGTTTCCGCCACATTTTCGGGAAATGTACTACCTGCCTCAGTCGTAATCGTCTGACATCCAAACAAGTAAAAAACATTCCATTCCTCTCGTCAAATCTTTGGTTTTCAAATATTAAATAAATTATACTCTGCCACTCAAATTTATTACGACGAAACCACGCTAACCTGAAAGTGGGGCTAAACCGCTCCAGAACAACTGAAATGATACCCACTGTATGTTTTGAGCAGATCTGTAAATGCGTCTGAAGAAATAAAATTAACATCCTGGAGCAACGTGATCAGCAAAATTTGAGCTTTTACTAACCGTAAATACAAATTGTAATTTAACGATTTCTATTGTCGCCGCACAACTGCATATAAACGTCAGCAAAACGTTTCACAGTCGTTATATCAAAAATAGTGCTCTTTTTCTGCGTAAAGAAAGACAAAGAAAATCCTTGAAAATCCTCTATTTGCTAATTTAGTTTTGCAAATGTCAAAATGCCACGGCTTACCTAAAATCTCGCGGCATAAATCAGCCGAGCCGACAGCGATAGATTTAACATGTATCGATGTTCGCTCCAACTGATGACGTCTCCCAATCCTTAAAAAAATACTGAATCAGCCAGGCAAAATTCCTCAATTTTCCAAAGTCAGCTGCCATGTCTTTTCTTATAAACACGTAGTGCTGAGTCATCTGCAAAGGAGTTATCCGCTGACAATTTTTAGCGAGATTGCTTTGCGAGTTGTCAGAACCGTTCATCAGGTGTTTTTTCTTGTAAAGGCAGCTTCCACTTTACCCTCTGGGTTAACATAACAAAGGAAAAGGACCTAAAATTGAAGTAACAGAAGGGGTTGAAAAGATCAGTGTGTCTTTCGTCACTGTGAATTTTGTCGCCGATTGTAGGTTCTGTCTATGAAGTGGCTACAATAAACCAAAACCAAAGAAAAGCGATTCGTCTTCAAAATGGCGGCGGTGCTGTTCCTCTAGTCTTAGCCATGGCGGCGGTTATTGTTTCTCTAGTCTTAGCCATGGGAAAAAAGATATACACATGGTTTGGTTATGCTTCGGAACCTCGAAACACGGTAGGTGGTAAATTTAAGATAAAGTCACTAAAGATGTAAAGTAAATGGTGTTATGAAGCTTATGTATTTCACTTCAATAAATTGTAAATATAGTCCATTGTAGAGTATCGAACCGTCAGGAAGAACGAAATGAAAAGATAAGGTTTGCTTCTGAACTTGAACAAGTCACGGGACAGCTGACTTTCAAAATCTTATTAAGTTTTATTTAATGTGGCACCACACTTAGCTATAAGCTACTTTCCAGGAGGCCCACAAATAAACAAAAGAAATAAATAATTTGTTATAGATGACTGGTCGCGAATTTGGTTTTATTTTTTTTTATGCGAAAAGTGATCGTCTCAAATTTCGCGCAAGCGTGAAGTAATTTTGGATATCATTCGTGATGCGTGAAAAGGCCAAAGAGTTTCAAGTGACTGAGTTTACAAAGGCTTATGGGGACCCTCTCAACGGCGTAGGATCTTACAGTTTGTAGACAAACATTCGAAATAAATAACGCTGTTAGTTGAAAGCGTAAAATCTTACATTATTAAACACATTACCGACTGAAAGAAACGTATGTGAGCAGCGTTGAGTTCCATATGGAAACTAAAATGCATAAAAATTTCCTTCACCGGGGCCAGCGCTTTGGTTCTAAGACCCGAATAGACGGAGGTCTAAAAGGTCGAAAAAAAAGGTCGTCCTGCACATAGTCAATAAAGCGTTAATAACTATGGCCGTGTTTACACGACGCCGGTTGTCTCGCTTAACATTCCTGAGGGTATGTTTACACACTACGTTAAGCAAAATGATAGGTGTTTCCACGAGGAAGATTATTTTTCACTTTTGTAATTTGAGAGCACGCGCGCGAATAAATCAATTTGAATAATATGGCGGGAGACGGAGAAGATGGTCGCATGTACGTCCTTCTTCTTTTTACTGAGTTTATGCGGTTGGCTTTCATCCGACGGAGGAGCCGATTTCAACAAAGGCTGCCATTGCTTACAATCAGAAGCAGCAAGAGAAGAACGGAGGGGCGCTACTTTCAGTACGAAGGGCATTTCGTAAAAAGAAAATTGCTTGGGTTTTTGAAAGGTCATAGTTCTGGTTCGAGCATGTGGTTTTAAGCCATTACGAAAATAATGTCTGGCGAGAACATAGTGCATCATTTGATGGGAAGCTTTATTATTTATTTTTTTTCTTTTTATTTAAGGATTTGCACAAGCAGTACCGGGGCGAAAACAATGGGACATAAGTCCCCTACTAGGTTTAAGCTCCATAGCTTCTTGGATCATAAAAAGAAAACTATTCGCTCTATGATTATCCATGTTGTTTTGAATGCCGCAGAAGCTACACGGGAGAATAAAAATACCGCGTGTGTTGTATTTCCGATATGACAGCCCTGTCAAAGGAATAACCGCAAACGACTCCTGATTGGCTGAAATTAATTACCAACTTCCTTAAGCAACCTGGCTTGGGGGCTTAAATTTAATGAAAATTCCACTGAAGTTTGCCGACTCGCTGAACTTTAAGCGAATTGGAAAAACAATGTTTTCACGGGACTTCCCCTTGTTACTCGCTAAACGACCTGAAAAATCGCTCTTGAAAACACGGCCTATGTCCGTGTTTTCAAGATGAAAAGCCGCCGTATTGGTAGAACGATTTTATAAAAGCATGGAATTAGCGAAAACAGCTTCGGGATATGGCAAGATAAAAAAAAAAAACCGAATCTGCCGTAGATCAGCTACACGTCATTTTGGAGCAAAGTAAAATAGAAATCTCCTCTTGGCACTTGGTTGACTTTCAGATGGGGAAACGTCTATAATCGATCGCAATGCTAATCCCATGTAAGTTTTTGAGTGACCTTTGTCTCCCGGTGAGATCAAATTCAGAGAAACCTTTCTTCAATATTTCAATTTAGTGTCCTCTATTCTTTTAGCGTATTTTGAAACATTAAATTATCGCTTATTCAACCGGCCATGTTGAAGAAAAAAAAAACATTTCACAATCAAATTTGGAATTTGCATAATCACAGACAACGCTGACTGATCTTATATTCAAATGCAATTTTGAAGAACAGTCACGCAAGTTCATTTGAAATATGAAATGAAATATGTTTAAATGCTGTGAAAGCTAAATGTGACACGAAAAGCGTATTTACCGCGGCATAAAGGTTAACATACTTGATTCTTTCCTTTATTATCTCCGGTTTCCGAAAGCTCCATGGTACAGCTTTTCTCAAATTGGACTGAATTTAGGCCAGCAAAATCCAATGTGGCAGCGGTACATCCTTTCTCAACGGGACTGAAGCTTAGTTGCCCAAGCAGTCGCTTCTAACACGGAGGAATCTTGCAAAATTACAGGTTCTGACATGATCACTTCGACTTAGAAAAGATGGACCTAGGGTATTCATCACTCACTCTTACAAGTTGAAGTATTAAAGCTCCATATTTAATATCTAACATGAAAACTTGTACAAGGGTCGTGCGGTCTGAAAGTTTTATTTGTGGTTTTAATAGACACATACTTGATATAAATTATCTGTGCATCACCTTATGCACTGCTAGAGGAAAATCGACTTCGGGAAAAAAGACTTGCTTGTCATCGCCTTTGCTAGATTACCAAATATTAAACTAAATTTCGAGCTAAGCCTTTAGCCATGGAAGAAGAAAACAGTGTAAGAAGAAAAGCGCAAAAATCCGCACAAAATTACGTTAAAAAAAAAATTCATTTAGAGCAAACTAAAGTCTGCTTCTGCCTTTCAATACAACTTTCCATGATGAAAAATTCAAAACATTTTAAATAAGGCAATTAATGATAAATTGAAAATGAATCCCCCACAAATAAAGGTCAAACATCTCTGAATAAAGGGGGCGTTAAAAGTATCCATTATTCTCACAGGACTTTCGCCTGATCAAATTAAAGTTGCGTAAATCTGCGTAAAGGTGGTTAAACTTTACATCAACTTTACATTGTTGGTAAAGGTCTGTAAAGGAAGATTTACGCAACACGACGTACAGCCCACGTAAAGCTAGCGTAAAATCGGTGGGTCGAATTTATGCTTATTTACTCAAAACGTAAAGTTGGCGCAAACTAGCACTTTACTCAACTAAATGTAAAGCAGTTGTAAAGTTTGCGTAAAGTTGATGGGTCAAATTTACGCTTATTTACCAGGGATGTAAAGGTGATGTAATGCACACTTTACTAACCGAACGTTTAAATACGCTTTTGTAAAGGTAACATTAAGATGGTCAGAATCATGCATGCTCCTTTACGCCGTTTACCTAAAGTTTGTGTAAAGGCACACTTTGTGTAAAGGAACGTTAAGATGTCAGAACTTATCTCTGTACCCTCTTACCCTCTGCAGCCTTGCACAGAAGCGGGAAAAGGTATAAATAAATGTAAGACTCTTTTCTCTGAAAGAAATATTTATTTGGACTGCCCACTAGGCCAACTTCTTTACCAATTGGATATTTGACAATTAGTCCTCAAAATAGAGTCGAGTTGAAGAAGTTAAAGATAATCTAAAAAAATAATGATTCCTCGTGAACATTGCATGGTAGGATTAAGCGGCATATTAAGTCATAATTATATAGACAACCCTGAATGTTGAGAGCCAAAGATACATTCTCTCGGAGAAACACTCTTGCCTACAAAAGCATATACAAGATTTACTTGCCTGTGGGATACTTATGATAATCTACTGGTTTGAAATAAGCTGATGGCCCAGTAATGAAGAACCAATCAGACCCCAAAATTGCTCATATCTAGAGGCTGTCTATGGAACAACAGAGAAGAGAGTGTTTTTCTTGCTCTCATTATAAAGGGTTGTTTATATAATAATCAAAACAGTAATTACAATTACAACTCATAGCCTATAAAGCAATCCTATGTTTCAATTAACCTTAAAGTTTGAAAATGCCTCCCTGCCTCAAGCCTTCTTTAAAGTATTTGTTCCAAAAAGCTAAATGTGAAACTATTTTGTCGTTGATTTCGTTTAATTTCTAAACCTGAACACAGCGAACAGTTTTATGAGATTGGTGGCATTGTTGTAGAGAATATGCAAACTTTCAAGGCTATATTATTAACTAGGCCTTACATGTATCTGTTTTCTCTCTATTTTTGGGTTTATACTTCATGCAAACTGATGTAACTGATTTGCATCGCTAATCAATAGCTGCAATGTTTTTCTCTTAAAGTACATTGGGTGACCAAAATGTAGGTACTGTAGGTCCTGCTAAGACACCATCTTGGTCAGACAAAACAAATTGTGGTCAGATATCACCGAAAAAGGTTGAAAACTATATTTTCTTAAATTATCAAGCTATTACTTCCTTGCTTTGGTTTGCATTTTTATCACTGGTACCTATAATTATTATTTTAACAGTAAAATGTATCATTTCACTGTTATGAGGGTCTGTGTTATCACTGTTCCACCATGGCACTAATTGAGTGGAAACCAAATTCAAACTCTACAATTTTATTTTGTTTACCCAAATATGAGTTTGATTACAAAAAATTACAGGCAAAAGAAAATGAGTACAACAATAATAAATAAAGGAAACCATAACAAATTCTTACAGAAATTCCACCAGATTAATAAAATACATACCGGTAGAAATAAATAATAATTATCTTCACATTAAGAGGGGACATTTTGTGTATTCTGAGCTTGTGTAGAGCTTGTACAGCTTGTGTATAATTTGTGAACTGTATTTAATTTGTTGAGAAATTTTACTGTAATGACTCTCAAAAAATTTGAACAAAAATAAGCAACTCACTACTTTTTCACAGGCATTGTCAAATGCTACCTTTCAGGTAGCTAATGTCGTTGCGTGACTAACAAAACCCTTGAGTTAATAAGATCGTCCCGGCACAGAGTAAGATTTAGTAATTTACTCAAGGCAGATTTTCTCCATCCTTACTGTAAAATGCATTACGAAAAAAAAAAAATTTCCCGGACATCATGTCCAACCACAATTGAGAATTTGTTGGACACAAGCAAATTTTGGTCACCCAATGTCCAAATGTTATTTGCAGCCCTGTTATTACATGAGCAATAAATTAGCAATGAAGAGATACAACTGCACATGAGAAGATTAACAAACACACAATAATCATGAAAGCGAATACTGCACATAAGAAGAGGCATGTTTTACATTTCTATTGTTCACTATTGTTATAATTGACAAAAACCAGACCATGCATCATGTTCTGCATGAGATAATTAAACATTCAGGTTTTTTCAGTTCTTGTCATTTCTGCACAAAAGCTTCTTGCTGAAGACTCAGTGTTCTCCCAACATGTGCATGCAACAACTTAATGGGAGATTATACGTTTAGCCCAGATACTCAAGTTAGCTTGCACTCCGAGGAGACTGTAACAACAATCGCGAGCTTTGCCTCGCTTGTGTTTGGAATAATAACATTACAAAACTGAGGTATTACAAGACTTACATGTACAATGTAAGAGTTTACACCAGTGACTACAAATTAGCTTTGTTACAGAAGTGTGTGCTTTACATGTTTGAGTTTAATTCAAAATAACAATATAGGTATAACATTGGAAATCTACCTCATCAGACTTATTTCCCTCCTTATTGTCATTCATTGCACTGAGAAAGTCTACGTCGTCACCCAAATTGAATGAATCCTCACAATCATAAACTTGGGTAGAACCTGTTAAACAAAAGTAATGAAACATCTCCAAATTTTGTAGAAACCTAAGCCCGGTGACATTACAACCCCTTGACATTTGCTTTAAATCCTTTTTTATTTCAACCCAACACATTCCCATTTACCTTTTCCAATTTGCCTGACAGAAAAAAAATATGTGCACACAGCAACAATAACCAAGAAGACTAGGTGGGAATACTGTTATAATCTTTTAAAATCTATTTTCCTTACTGTTAGGTCAGGAGTCCTATTGTTTCATATATATCAACTGCCTAGCAGCCAATGTTGACATATAGCATAGAAAACCATGACCAAGTTTGATTACACGAAACGTGACTCTTCAGTCTATGGCTTATTAAGAACTGTGCGCTCCCTTCCTCTGGTCAGGTCAATTTGTTAGCCTGGCATTCTGCATGGGCTTTGAAATGTGTCCATGGCAGATCCCAGCAGCAAGATGCCAGCAGCAACATTATCACTAATTCTGGATGGCTAGTTTTCTTCGTTTCAGAGCTTTGTAGTGTACGCTATGGAGATGAATTTAGGGGGTACTAAACCCTGTGCTGGGATTACGTGGAGGAACTGGGGCAGCTAGCATGCTTATGTTTTTATTTCTTCACTTAGAGCAGCCGTCAGTCTAGCATTTACTTTCTTAGTATCTTGTTATGTTTTATGACCAGTCTTGAATAGTTATAAGCCGCTACTACCTCGTTTAAATAAAGCTGTCTCAAGATCCTCGTCACCTGAAGAATCAGATAGGTCCGCTTCTCCGTGGAACTCAGGATCATACTTTCCTCTCTTTGCTTCTTGTTCAACATTTTCAGCGTCATCTTTTATAGTCGTCCAACGTTCACTGTACACATTATAATGAGCTTTACGATGTCTCCAGAAGCTGCTCTCGATAAGTATTCATAGCAATGGCCACACCATAGTCTAGATTGTTTTCTCAAGCGAGACTGACTCCTCGAAGACATCTTGCAAATCGTGAACTACCGAAATTTTGTCATTTGCGCCGAACGTATGTAACAAACAGGACAACACTGCGCATGTCAACTTTCTTTTTGACCGAGAAGATACTGGGTTAGAGTAAACTACTTCAGCCAATCACCTACCGTTTTTGTGGAAGAAAGCCAATCAGTACATCTCGTCTACTGGCGGGAACACGGCAGGCCCTTTTGTCGGCGTGATTAAAGGCCATTTCATTGTGATGTTTCCGGTTGTGAGCGTCCTTTTTTCAGTTCATTTATCCTTTTTGCTTCTTGATCGTTAACGTTCTTCATCCGCAAAATGGAAGATCAATACGTTGTTTTGCTAGAGAGGGTTATCGCTGAAAACGTGCGTCTTCGAGAGGAGCTGGAAGCGCGCGACAACGAGCAGAAATGCATCCTCGCAGAACTCGGTGCAAGAATAGAGAGCTCTTCAAATTCAGGACAAGAGCCAGCAAGCAGGAAAAGAAAAAGGAAGACCCCTGTCCCTCAGCAGTGTCGTGTAAGTATATTTTTATCTTGCTTTCCTGTTAACCATGATCGCTTAGTTTGTTCTGTGCTGGGTGCATTCATATGTTTGCAGACGACACCACAATTTATTACCTTGGGAAAGGAGTCGAAGAAATCATTGATGCGTTAAATTTAATATTAAACGACTTCAAAGTGTGGTGCTGTAAAAATCACCTGACTGTTCACACTGGTAAGACCGTGGCAATGTTAATTTCCAGTCAAGTCTTTGTCGGACCAATGAGACCCCTAATGTTCGGAAACTCTCACATTTACTTCACCACCAAATCTACTTGCTTGGGTGTTGAAATTGATTATAAACTGAACTGGAAACCGCAAGTTAAAGCCCTGCACTACAAGTTTGGAGGAAAGCTAAAATTCCTTAAAAAGCTCAAAGCCCTACCATCAGGTGTACTAGAAGAAATATATTTTAAAGGGATTGTCCCAAGCATCACATACTGCATTGCTATTTGGGGGTCCTGTTCACCATCTACATTTAATGAATTGGAACATCTACACTTGAAAGCAGCCAAACTAATCCATAAACTGCCCAGCGAAACTCCTGACTCTGATGTCCTTGACCTAGTTAAATGGAAATCATTAGGCTATATTTACAAACGTAGACTCGCTTCTATAATGTATCAAGTACATTATAATAGTTTACCTGATCAACTTACTGCCCTTTTCACAAAACGCAACATTGATAGTAATTATAATCTAAGGCGCATTAATGACTTTCCGCATGTACGGTGTAACAGTGACCTTGGTAGAAATAGTGCAAGGTACAGAGGGCCCATTGTCTGGAATTTGCTGCCTAAAGCCATCAAGGATGCCTCCTCTCTACAGCTTTTTAAACAAAAACTTAGACAGGCCTCAAGGATATTAGATCGCATTCAATTCGAAAAGGAGGCCTGTGTGATAACATCAAAGCAAACGGATTTTTTATACTTTTAAGTCCTTGAAATTTCTTTACTTTTTCCTTAGAATTGTCCATATATTTAAGTAGTTCCTTTTTAGTTCCTGGCAGGTCCACACCAGCCTTTGGGTTGCCACAAACCGACCTGCCTTAACAAAAATTATATGTATGTATGTATGTATGTATGTTCAAAAATTCGGCCTGTTCATAAATTTCGTGCCCTCCACGATCCGTGAGGTAGTAGATGACCACGTGCTCAGTATGGCCCACAGGCAGTCCAAGCTCACCACTAGAAATGCAGACGTGACTCTTGGTTTGAGTGGTATAGTGTTACAAACGGTTATTTATAAAGGTTTGTATGGGATGTAATCGGTTTGCCTTAAAAGAGAGAAAAAACGTCAAGTGTATTACTGCTTTCTTTTAGCAGTGGAACACCAAAATAGCGCCAACTCGCCGAAAACTCTTCAAAATGGCCTGAGACGCTGGTAATCAACAAAGAATACAACAAGGCAATAAGGTAAGTCAATTTTATTTCAAAACATGACATTTTTTCTCGCTTTTAAGGCAAACCGATTACATCCCATACAAACCTTTATAAATAACCGTTTGTAAAACTATACCTCTCAAACCAAGTGTCACGTCTGCATTTCTAGTAGTGAGCTTTGGCCGCCTGTGTTTGGCGGAGATATTTAAGGAATTTGATGCAATCTGTTGTAAAAAAACTTGTGCCATCTGTGGTTTGAAGACGTTTCCCGACATTGCCTGGTCTCAATGAGAGAGTGGTGGTGTTTATTTATTTCCTTTTTTGGGGGGGGGGGGAGGGGATGATTTACCTTGTAAGTAAATAAGTGTATTACTTCACCAGAAGTTGCTCCCAACTTCACAGAACATAACACATTTGTTGTTTTTATATTTGATATACCATACAGTTTATCATTTTCATGTAATTGTGTGTTTTGACCACAAAGTCATGGACAGTTCTCAATTCGAGAGCAGGGGGCGTGAGAGCTTTCATTTCCTCCCAATGTCCTCTTTGCAGCCAACAAAGCATACTGTAGCTACATGTACTGTCTGGGAGTTCCTGTTTTTGGAAAAGTGCTAGATCACTTCAGGATACCAACATCAGCATTTTGCTTCTTTCATGTTTCTTTTCTGGCAATGCTTCAGGTGTCTATCATTCCAAAGGTGATGGACTTGCAATAATTATCTGCTTGCTGTTTTCAATGCTGATGCCACAACAAGGCATAATCTTTGATTGGGGAAGTCAACAAATTTTGCCATGAACATGTACTTGGTGCATGATCATGTGTGTGTCAAAGTTTCAAATTAGATCACTCTAATTGCACATCTACACGTACACTGTAAATTGTATGAGAAACTGGAATGGAAATACATGAAGAGCTGCACATTTACCATAGATCCATTTTTAATTTGTTGTTGTTTGTTTTGCCAGGTATCTGAGGTAATTACCACTAATTTTACTGCTTTCTGTTCTTTCTGTCTGATGATTATAGCAAGACGTCAGAAACATGTTCAAAGTCCTTATGCAGAATGAAGCTTTTGAGGGCTTTAAGTTGGATGAGTGGTAAAGGCTGTTTCTTTGATAGTAGAGTTATTTCCTGGTTCCCTGTTGTTTGTTGGTTTGTTTGTTTGTACGATTTTTTCTGTATGTTTGTTTGTTTGTTTTACACAGTGAGAAATTGAATTTTAGCAAATATACATGTAGGAGAACACAATTTCCATATGGCACATTACAGGAAAGATAGTGACATGTCCCCTGCTATACATAAATATTGCATGTTTGCTCCACAATCCCTGTGGGTGTAAAGGGGCATTGTCATGAGGATTTTGCTGTTTTAGGTCAATTCTGTGCTGAAATCATTACTTTAAGGCTTTACTCATAAACAAAATGCTTCTGTAAAGCTATGACGAAGATATCAAATGCATTTTGTCAGAGAAGGCTAACCATAATAAATTTCTTGATGGTTTTTTGAAGATATAGCATCAAAGTTTGAAAAATTGGTCAATTTTTTCAAGTATCATTCAATTTCCATCCTTGTCATCCATAGTGATAGGTGACAGGAAACAGTTTCAGAACCTTCAAATAGTCTTTAATAACAAAACCAGACCATTAGTTTTGGAATTCAATTGATGGAAAGGCACCTTCTAGCTTTTTATATAGTTGCCAAATAGCGTGACAATGCCCCTTTAAAAGCTCAGAAATTAAAGAGCATGTTTAAATGTTTTACCTAGTACCAAGTCTTGTGGGGAAATAAATATTTTGACTACAAGTATTAGACAAGGACACTACACTGTAGGACACTAGGGCACTAAGATCAAGCAATGCACATATTGTGTATGTATTTGGCTCAGTTGCTAGAGCATAAAAGCAATGTACAGAAAGTCGTGCACTGGACTCCAGTTGGAATATCAGATTTTTCTTTGCTTTGCAGTCCGTGCTTGGGACAAACTGAGCATGACATTCCCATTAGAAATGACTCAGTAAATGTTTGTATAATTTTAAATAATAGTGCGCATTAAATTTTTGGCCTTGCAAAAAGTTCCTCTTGACCAAACTTAACATTGAATTTCTTTTATATTGTTTTTTTTTTGTAAAAAACTTTAATAGCTCTAAATCAGAAACCAATGAAGAAGTCACAAAAGCAGTTATGGACGCAATGGTGGCTGACCACCTGGTCTGTAGCTGAGATGAAAGGTATGAACAAAGAATAAGAGTTATTTGCAGGATTACAAAGAGGGCTTTTAAAGTCTGCCCTTTGACCAGAATTTGCCCACACATCCAGAGATTGTACATTCTGCTTTCAGTATTTTATTGTGGGTTACTGGTATATTGCTTATTCTCCAGCCTCCATTTGGCATGGAAATATGCTCCGATACTTGTTCGCAGACATCTGTTCCAAGAAGTGAACAGTTTTCCAAGAGCATACAGCTAGCTTGAGGAAAACTGTGAACTTTGTGGTACAAATAATGTCCAAGGACATATATCTGAGCATTTTTTCATGCCAAATGGAGGTTGTTGAGTTTATTACCCTTCTTTAATATTTCTGCATTTTACATGTGCAGTATCACTCAAATATTTCCCAAGTTTCACTGCACATGGAATATTCAGTCACATGACACATTTACATTTCAACCAATCACACATCAGCAAAAACATTTTATGGATTATTAAAACAATAATTATTACTATTGAGTGAATGAAAATTTTTAATTCTCCCATTACACTGTACTGATGGTGTAACATTTTCTCCTAAGGTGCTGGTGCCACATATTTGAAAAGTCTACATGATGCCTCAATGAGAGCAAAAAAAAGGAAGCAAGAGGCTCACAAGAATCTCTGTCGGAAGCAAGGGAGAGTGAGAGATGTAAGTTTCTGTTGTAATATGCCGTAATTACCTTTTCAGTGCAATCTCTGTAAACTTATGAATGTTAGGCTAACACCCGTAACTCCTGTTATTAGGCATTTCTTGAGTTTTAAACATGGCTCAAAATTAACTCTGGCAAGGTTGCAAAATGTGAGTTATTTCTAGTTAGAGAATGTCTGCAAGTAAAATTTTTGCCTTTCAAAACTGTAACTCCTGAGAATTTGTGGACATTAATATCTATTAACAAGCTATTCTGAGATACATGAATATGATACATATAATACTATTTTATAAATTGAATTGGATTTGTCAATTGTCAGGTGGCTCAAAACAGTTTCCAGCCCTTAGATTTGGATGGGTTATTATGACCACTCTCCATCACTTGATGCTACAATCATGGTACATGTATAAGAATACAGCCCAATCATTGGTGACCACATTGTTATTTTTGTGACACAGTAAGTTACCATAGCAACCTCCTGAAAAACACCCTTAATTTGATAAACATGATAAGATGCAACTTTCGACAAAGTTAAAAGAAATTCTGTGGACAGGGTTCACAGCCACCACAAATTTTTTTGAAAATTTAAGGTTCCTGTGAACCTGACCTTAATTGTAGCATCAAGTGATAAAGGATGTTTATAGAAACCCATCAAAATCTAAGTGTCCGAAACTGCGTTGAGCGATCTTTAATGATCACACATGCAAATATTTTTATTAGCTTAGTAATCTTATAGCGGTAATCAACTGGTAAAAGATTAAAATTTCAATGATTTGGCTCTCTGTTTGATGAATAAAATCTACTTTTGTTGATTTTTGAGCTTTTTGTTTGATTGCTTAGAAAATCCAGAGGAGACTTCAAACCCAAAAGACCATGCCTTGGTCAGGGGAGAAGAAAGCTTTGGTGGAGCAGGCTGTTGGAAGTTCCCAATACACCAGCTCTGACGAGTCAGACTTTTCAGATGATGAAAATGGACAACCCAAACTTTCTGGGTATCTTGTCAAAAGATTGCCTTTGGAAAGGTCAGCATTGACAAAAGTAAAAAAAGCTCTTGATGATGCGCATATTAAAAGCCTAAATGTGCGAGCAAGAGTGAACATGGTGGCAAGGCGATTTCATTCAATGCGATCCACAAAGCCCCGACCTATTGATGGTCTGGAATGGGCAGTGAGGCCTGAAGACCCAGCAACATTTACTAGCCCCACTTTCAGCCCTCCAACACCTACAATATCATCTCACAGTACCCCGTCCTCAGCAACAAGGACTTCATTTTATGGCATCCGCCCTCCAACACCTTCAACTCCATCTGACAGCATCCCACCCTCCACAACAGGAGGTTCACCTTGCAGCATCCTCACTCCAGCACTTGCAACTCCATCTGACAGCACCCGACTCTCCATAGCAGGACGTTCACCTCGCAGCATCGTCACTCCAGCACTTACAACTCCATCTGACAGCACCCGACTCTCCATAGCAGGAAGTTCACCTCGCAGCATCGTCACTCTAGCACTTGCAACTCCATCTGACAGCACCCGACCATCCACAACAGGAAGTTCATCTCGAAGCATCCACCCTCCAACACCTAGAACTCCATCCTACAGCAACCGACTCTTAGGAACAGGAAGGTCATCTGACACCTCAGCAAAGAGGAAAAAAGTGCCAAAATCAAAGAAAGACACTGTGCGTAGGCCCTTAAAGAGAGCTGCCACTTCTCCAGAGTACTAAGTTTATTGAACATTAATGGCATTGACTGCAATGAGCACCCTTGAGTTTATTCTGGGAGAACCCCAAAGTTGCAAAGTTTGGTCAATTTCAGGAAGACAGCAGTACACCAGTTTCAATTTTTATAAGTAAATGGCTCACATAGTTTTGTTTCAAGTGCACAAGTTTATCTTTTTAATGTTACAGTTAAGAAATGTTTGAAAAGAAAGCTCACTAATCAAAAAAGGACAGTGTGCATAGGCGACTTTGCAGTGAGTTAACACTTGCCATGTTTACTAAGTTTATTTAATATTAAATTATTACGGAAATTGTACTTTGTCATTTTTAGTGATACTGTTAAGAAATTTTAGAAAAGAAAGCCCGAAATCCGAAAAAGTACAGAACCTGTAGGCCACTACAGCGACTTAGATGAGAGCGATTAAAACAATAATTATTGTAGTATCTATCAATTGAAATAAGAAAACGGTTTACAATTTTTGTTTCCCTCTGTTCTATTTTGAAGATACTGGAAGAAGGTCTATGACTTTTATACATAGATGTATATAGATATTTTTAAGATATTTTTTTGACATGACAAGAGGTTCACAATTTCGTCTTTTTAATATGATATTACAGTATTTCGTAACCGAGAAGCTCTTGCGAGCAGATTTCTTAAAAAAATAAATCATTTTGAAGTAACATGTGTCGCTTTAATAAGCATAACATTGGGATTAAACTGTCTTTACGCCAGGTGTAAAATTAGCGTAAGGAAGTACCGTGTCTTTACTGTCGCTTTACACGCAACTTTATGCGTAAAGTTGACATTACACTATCTTTACGCTAAATTTAAAGGCGGCTTAAAGAGTCTCATTACAGCAACTTTACATATACGTAAAGGTAGCGTAAAGCTTGCTTTTACGTAACGTAAATGTAACGTAAAATTGTGTAAATGAGAACTTTACGCTAGCTTTACTCCAAGTTTAAAGGCGGCTTAAAGAAGTCTCATTACACCAACTTTACACATATGCATAAAGGTTGCGTAAAGCTTGCCTTTACGTCGTGTAAAGGTAGCGTAAAGTTCCGTAAATGAGAACTTTACGCTAGCTTTAAGTCGCCATTACGCCAACTTAAATTTGATTATTCGTGCTGTGTCCCTTCTCGTCACATGATGAATGATATTTTCTGAGAGATCATATTCTCTTTTATTTTCTCTATGGGATAAACAAGCTCAAAATTCATCATATTTCTCTTTTCTTTTTTTGTCTTGCATTGTTAGCGGCCATCGTGGGTCGAATACTACATGGATCTGGCATTCTGTGTCTCCATGAGGTCGAAAGACCCGAAACTGATGGTGGGATGCGTTATTGTACACCCAGAATCACTGAGGGTGAGTAATATTGAAGGCTATCATTTGTAATGTCTGTAAGGGAATATGCACTGAATAACATTACCATGCTTAAAAAGCGTAGTAGAAATAAAACCTGTATTGCAGAACATAATTTGCCGTCTAAGACCAATTTGAACTGAAAAAATGCAACAGGTGAACCGTTCTTTTCACAGACTAACTCCCTATAACCCTTGACAGATTTTGAGTATGGGATACAATGGTTTTCCACCCGGAACCGAAAATACGGAAGAGAACTGGGGATTAGAAAGCAAAGAAAAGGCTCATCTAGTTGTCCACGCAGAAGCCAATGCTGTGATCCTCGCAGGCCAAGCTGATCTGGAAGGCTCTATTGCCTTTGTTACAATGTATCCCTGTCTAGAATGCGCAAAAATGCTAATAGCGGTAAGTAATATGAAGAAAATTCGTACGGCTCATAACCAATGACATTTGCATCTTGAAACCAGTCAAGCGGCTGGCTTAATGAGAAGTTTGAATGTTGTCTCCATTGATTGTGTTGACTTAATTTTACACTTTTTCCAATCTTCTGAACTGAATGGCCATTTGGAAGATTCCTTATCACTTTCTCCCTTCCTTATCACTCTCTCCCTTTCTTTTTCACTCTATTCCATTAAGGAGTTAAGAATAAGCCACTATTACGCGATTTAGAAAGGTGTCTAATGCTTGTGCGCACCAACGAGGGTCCGTGAGTTACCGATTTTAAAAGAGATTACCGTGCAGCCTCTTTTTCCTTGCTAATTTCAAGTTTCTCCCACCGGAAGGCTAAATACGTCGATTTCTAAGCCTTTAGTCATTGCCGAGTTCATCAACGTTTAATATCAAGAGATTGAAAATTAAGTTAAGTTTACATAAGCCCATTGTGAGATGTACGTTTGCTACTTGTATGTATACGAAAGCAGTTAGTTTCCCTCAGCGTGGGAGTGACATTAAGTGATGACTATCTCTCATTCCATCTGTAGAAGGGGATCCGCAAGGTGTATTATCTTTCAATGAAAGAAAAGTACCAAGAGAAGTCATTTCCCCTTTTCAAAGCAGCCGAAGTCGAGGTCGTGTAAGTAACAACTCTGGTTAGACCGAGATTAACTCTGCCTTACAATTTGCACATATTTGTGGCAAGAACATTCTCAAATAAACATCATAATGGTGCACTGTTTCGAATAGACAAAAAGAAACGAAATATAAGGACTACTAATTCCAAAGATCTGTGAACTTAGTTCTCTAGTTCGAAACAACATCCCAAGCAACTGTATTTGAAAAATAATAATGCGTGAATAAACGGAAATTTAGCAATGAAAATTATACCAAGTGCTCTCCTTGTCCACTTTTTCCTTATCGATATGGAATTTGTAAGATTAGCTTTTGTGAAGGGAGGAAAACCAGAGGAGCCGTAGAAAATCCTTCGGAGGAAGGACAAAAACTAACGAAAAACTTAACCTACATGTGACGCCAGGTTGGGAATCGAACCCAACGGGAGGTGAGTGCTCTTGCCACTGCAACATCCCTGCTCGTAGCCAGAGTGTATGTAAGGGAGAAAATGGTTTTTCCTTGATTTCATTAATTGTCTCTGCAGCTTATTTCCTATATTTTCCTTTACCTTTTCGTTAATTAACAGTCAGATCTTATTGCACCACTTTAGGCCTCTGAAGCGAGGAAGCGCACTGGAAGAATTTGAAAAAAACTTAATGGACAAGGTCGATATCTTACTGAACCAAGGAAAAGAAAAACCGGTTGAACCGAATGAAACTTATAAAGAACTTCTCGAAAAAAACAAACATAAGAGGGAAGATGATCTAGAAAGTCAATGGCCAAGAAAGTTTATAAAGGATGAGGTCAGTAATTCCTATGTCCGGAGAGGGGAGAATTGAAAAATTTTCTCTTTTCTGCATCTCTACTGGCAAATTCATAATTCGAAGCCAAGAATGTTACTGTTTTGTAAGTTGGTGAGATATTATCAACCCCCGACCTATCATTACTAATGGCCTGACTCACCTTCAAGTCTTAAAGGCGCAGTAGTAGTATCGGAGTGTGGCACATATATTCTTGAATGACTCTTGCTCCAATCGTTTGACTTTGGATTTTTAGATCTTAAAGGACAAGTGGAAGGACTATTTTCTGTTCTTGGCCCTCATTGCAAGCACAAGAGCTTTGAAAAGCGACAAGGAGTACTATCAAGGAGCACTACTGATAGATTCTAAAACTTTAAAGGTATTTATTGACAAATTTTATTGTTACAGACTTTGTGTCATCGATAAATCTGTACCTTAAGGGCCATTAAGACATGTAAGACAAATCTTAGCAAAACATGCTACGAAAGGACTGGTCCTTAGATAACCACGGCGGGGTCTGCATCTACTTGAAGGATGATGCTTTTAAATACAATCGGCTTGATGAACTCTCGTGCTGTGATGAGCATGAAACGTTATGGGTACAGCTACGCCCTCCTCGCCTTCCAAGGGGGTTTTTCTCCTTCATCGCAGCAGTTATATATCATCCCTTCTGGTCAAAGCCCGAAAACGATTTAATGCGTGATAAGTTATTCAAATCATTCTCCTTAGCTGAGTCTAAATTTCCTAATTGTGCTTTGATCGTGGCTAGCGATTTTAATCGCCTTGATGTCAAGTCGATACAACGCCACTTTCGTCTGAAGCAAATTGTAAAGAAGCCTACTTGGAAAAAGGCAACTCTCGATTTGGTGTTTACTAATTTGCACGAATTCTACGACACTCCACAATCGTTTCCACCTTTTGGTCTCTCTGATCATAATACTGTCACTGCCGATGCAAGGGCTAGAGACACCAGTGATAATACTTCAGTCAAGGTAGTACTCAAACGAGACCAACGAGCAAGCCGGAAAGCTGAACTAGGCCGATAACTAAATTCCATGGACTGGTCTTGCTTGTTCGCGAACGCTGAAAACTGCCAGGACATGGTAAATGTATTCCAGAAAGTGATACAAACAGGACTGGACTGCCTGATACCTATGAAAACAGTCCGTGTCAATACATCTGATGTCCCATGGATGACCCAGCACTTAAAAGGTCTTATATTGAAAAGGAAAAAGGCCTTTCACACTCATGATGCGGAATCAGCGCAGTACAAGTTCTTTAGGAACATTGTAAATCGCGAGAGGAAAAAGTGCAAAGGGAACTTCTATAAGACCGAGATTGCGCAAGCGAAAGATGATAATCCAAAGCTATGGTGGAAAGAAGTGAAGCGGCTCTGTTGCGCCAAGTCCCACTCAGGCGACTTGAAACACCAGATTCAAATAGAAGGCGAGTGGCGCGGACGAGGTGCCAAATTGGCTCTTGAAGGAATTCGCGGATTTTCTAGCTTTCCCAGTCAGCAAAATCATCAATGCGTCACTTAGAGAGCAGTGCTCGCCGCATATATGGAAACTTGCTGATGTGACCCCCCTACCCAAGAGGAAGCCCGTAGAAGATCTCAAGAAAGACTTGAGACTAATCTCACTGACGGCATGCTTCTCTGAGGTGGCAGAGGAATGTGTTATAAGTGATTATGTCAAACCAGCCGTCTTGAGAGTTTTGGATCCAAACCAGTATGGGGTTGTGCCAAACTCCTCTACAACCCAAGCTCTGATTCAATTGATTCACCGATGGGCACAAGCGACTGACGGAAACGGTGCCACCGTGAAAGCCACACTATTCGATTATAGGAAGGCTTTTGATCTTTTAGCTCATGACATTTTAGTTAGGAAGCTGACCGTCTTGGAGATATCCAAACAGATAATTAATTGGATCATAGATTTTTTTATCGGGCCGTTTTCAGCGAATTAAACTTGCAAAGGGTTGTTTTTCCGAGTGGAAGTCAGTTCCGTCCGGCGTCCCACAAGGAACCAAGCTAGGGGCGGTGTTATTTCTTGTGCTTATTAATGATCTTGAATTAAGTACTGGCATAAATGCCGAAATGTGGAAATATGTTGATGACACTACGACCTCAGAAGTTGTCATCAAAGGAAAGGCAAGTATTTCGCAGAGGATAGCTGACTGTGTAATGGAATGGTCCTCTAAAAATAGAGTACAACTGAACAATGATAAAAGTAAAGAGCTTTGAATTACTTTCGGTAATCAAAAGCAGGAGTTTCCTCCAATTATAGTTAATTGGAAAGGTGTGGAAACCGTAAAGTCTGCAAAACTCCTTGGGGTCACCATAAGTGATGACCTGTCACGGAACGAGCATGTTAGTGAGGTTATAAACAAGGCCTCTAAACGTTTGAATTTTTTGGTGCAGCTTAATAGGGCGAGACTCCCAACAAGTGAATTAGTCTTATTCTATTGCACTTCCATTCGATCTGTACTTAGTTATGCGGTACCGGCGTTCTATTACTGGCTGCCGTTGTATCTCAAGACGGAACTGGAGCGTGTCCAGAAAGGGCGCTGGTTATTATTTTCCCGGGGATAGACTACAGCGATGCTTTAGTCAGCACTAAACTACCAAGCATTGAACGTTACAATGAAATATATTTTAAGAAGACCTTTAATTCTTTTTTAAATGATAAGAGTAACCAGTTAAGAAATCTTTTACCCTCAGCCCATAAGTCGTCTTACCATCTAAGACGACGCAGGCGTTTTGAAACATCAAGGTGGAAAACAAATAGGTTCAGGGACACATTTTCAATGAAATCTTGTATTTAGCATGATATTACATAAATATAGCTTTATTAATTTTAATAATAGGTTTCATCATTTCACAGTATTCAATTTCATTTTTAAGCTTATTATTATTCTTACATTAGTCATACTATTAGATATTCTGTTACAATTTTTGTAAATACGCAATTCAGCCCCTTAGAGGGCTGCCATGTATTTATTTGAAAAATAAACCTTTGAATAAACCTTTAAATGCCAGTGACTTAAGTAAAACACTGAAGAAAAAGATCTTCCTTGAAACTCCAACTCAAATTCATCTTAGGATTGACAAGCACATTTTAAATGCAGCATGTAAGTTTGGAGGGCAACAATTCCGGTTTTTCGCTTTCCCTGACCGCTATGCCAAACCATTCTATTATGATATACAAGCGCTTTGCTTGGGACCCGAGAACAAAAAGTCGCGTACTAGATGAATATGACTCACATGAAATTCGTACCTGCCAAGTCCAGCGGACCATAAACCAACTCATTATAGATAGAAATAAGTATGGTGCACGATCCTCGCAGTAGATAGCGCTATTTATGCAATAGCGAAAATCAGACCTGAAAAAAATCAGGCCTGTACGGGACTCGAACCACGGACCTCTGCGATACTAGTGCAGCGCTCTACCGATTGAGCTAACAAGCCAACTGGGAGCAGGCCGTAAAGTTGATTCGTAATAAACCCGTGAAAGTGACAAATGAGATACAATGAATATATGAAGTTCATATATATATTTCTTTTTTGAACTGCGGTATTAGATTTTCGCTATTGCATAGGAGTTTTGCACGATCCTGCGAGGATCGTGCATCATACGTATCTAATAACGCAGTTCAAAAAATATATGAACTTCATATATTCATTGTATCTCAGATAGAAATAAATAAAGATATTTCTCAAAGTATCGAAATTTATACAAACGAAACAAAACGCAAAGAATAAGGCTTGAAGAAATGTCAAAAGTCAAATTCCAGTAATGGAAGAGTTTTTTAATTAATCAAATAAGACTCATCAAAATAATTAGATATCTCGTAAACTAAAAGAAATGCCAGTATTACATGGTCGAGAACCTTTCAATTTCATTCTCCAGATATCGCAAGGTCAAAAGGTCATAGCTTCCACAAGTTCAGTCAGCCGGCCACGGGGGTAAGCCCTTGGGCAAAACTTTCTTGTACTTCTCACAAGCCAGCTTTTATACATTTACTTCAGGTATCTAGAATCTCCTATTGCTATTTATAGCGTATTACAAGTTGTATTATTTTTGGAAACTGCTGTGTCACATGAAAGAAGTTTCTGGAATATTACAGACTAAAGATAATTCTAGAAAAATCTGGGATTGCGCGACAGATTAAGTGAAAATGTTTCGATCCTCGTAACAGGTTAACTATATTTCCTAAGCATAAAAGTTACATTTCAACATCCACACCTACATACAAAGTTAGTCTTTATTTTTTACAACTTTCAGATATCGGCCATATCGTATAAAGGATATCCGAGAGGTGTCCCCAATGACATAGGTGATGACTCGATGCAAGTGTCTGCGTTATTAAACGCAATTTGTCTGCGATTCAGCGAGGGAAACAAATATATCGCCTTTAGCACTCACTTCCCAAAACCTCGTGAGGCAAAAATGCTCGCCCAGGTGAGAATCGCGCGACGAAGGCGAAAGATCTCAAAGAACACATTTAAGCTGTGAAAGTAATTTTAAGAGGAAGTGTCCTCTCTTCATTAGTACCCTATTCCTGTAATATATAACTGTCTCATTTAATACCCTTCAGTTGTCAAGGTCTCAGAATAGCTCAGTCAACCACGCAAAGGCCCTTTACACTACCTGAAGAAACATCGATATCTCTCCTTATCTTCTTCAAGTTCTTCTTTCAGATCGACTCTTAAGCAAGCACACAAAAGGCTTGTCTTCGAAAAACCCCTGATCATAACGATAGGCACTTCTCATATATTTCATGTTTTGGAAATAGTTACAAAGAGAGTCTATTCGAGCTCCAATATGTTTGACTATGCTACTACCATTTCTTTGCTACTTTTGCACACAGGCGCAAGTACAGGATTTGTACTTTATATGGCCTAAGATTCTTGGAGGAGACGACCAAAAGTCGCTACAAATAATGAAATGCGCTGAAATGAACGTTATGTGAGTAAAAAACTACTTGCCATATAATAACCAAAAAGGAGTTCGATTTTTGGATGTAAATCTTTTCTGGCTCTGATAAATTACAAGAATTATGAAAAGAAACGGCCTCTTTGAGTTTTGTAGTGGGCGCTCCCGCCATGGCGCCTCTGGTCTTTTTCTCAAAAATAAGGAAGCTAAAACCTCACTCTATAGAAATTCCTTTTCTGTAAGAATCTGTAATATATGGAACGCCTTACCGGATAACATAAGAGCAGAGAGAAATTACCGTCTTTCGTCAAAAAAACTATTTTTCTTTTTTTATCAAAGACTTAGCAAAGTTTTCAATCAAGACGAAATCCGTTCCTGCAAATTAGTTTGTGTAAAATATCGTCGTTTCAATGCTCTTAATTCTTGTACATGTTAACCAACTGTTTTATGTTTTTGCTGTTTTTTATCGTTTTTGTTTTTGTTTTTTGTTTTTATTTCTTGTTTATTTGTTTGTTTTTGTTTTTGTTTGTTTGCTTGTTTTTTTGGCATGGGGGCTTTTAAGTGGGTTGGGTTTCAATTTTGTCTGCTTTTACGGGATGGGGTAGGGTAATTTACCCAGTAAGGGACAACCTTGTCCTATTGTAAATTTACCTGCCTTTGGCAAATTGTTAAAAAAATAAATGATAAATAAAAAAAAAATGAAATAACTCACCTTTTACATTTCAGGCCAATGGATTTGCCTAATTCGAACAACATAAAAGAGGCCATAAGTAAGACCATTGAAAAGCTCAAGAACGCAGAAAGCGAGAACGAGCGTCACTTCAGTGATTGGCCAAGTTACACCTGGACCGATTACGAATTACAGCCAAAGAAGCCAACGAGTCTCTAATCAGTTGTCCTACATCATATTTTGCCTATCAAGAGAATATTTGGCGCAAAATATTTATTGAGTTCCCGAAAAAAAAACTGAATGTCTCTCTTTATTCAAAATGAAGCAGTAAAACCGTTTTAGATTGTTTTAGCATATAAGGGATAGTAGGTCTTTCAAAAGATCGACACATTTTATCGCGAATTTTGGAACAAGTATTACAGAAATTATAGGAATGAAAGAAAATAGTACTTCGAATTGTTAAAAACAGATGTTAAGTTTTAATAATTATAATCTATCTAATTATGTGGGCAATTTGGAAAGTCATTATTTATCAAAATCAAATGCTATTAAACGTGGCTGTAACAAACATAACATATTTTTGTCTTGATTTCATGTGCTAGTTCCGTTCCTTGCCCTTATCTGGGATGAAAATTTCCAAAACTGAACGATCAAAAGCGTGCTGTACTGATTAGTGTTTATTTGGTGGTGATCGTGTTAAAATCAACTTACTTGACTCTTCATGTAAACAGAAAGAACGCGGCAAGTGGTCAACAAAACCAAAATGTCAAAAGATTCTAGAATTTATAGATTTGCAGATTTTTAAGTTTTGGCTAAATTGCGTAGTTTGATCATCTATAGAAAGGCAAAAAGATTTGTATCTTCAATATTTTTAGCTGCAACTACCAGCGATATAAGTCACCAAGCATGAGAATTGAGCTGTTTTAAAAAATAAACGTCAATAGCATAAATCGAATATGTGAATTAGTCGAAGTTATCATTGACTTCATCGAAAAAATAAACGATTTTTTTCTTAGGCAGAGATATTGAAAAAATACAAGATTCCTTCTATTGTGTTCTTTGCCTCTTCATCTTTGGTTTTCGCTAGCCAGACAACATACATAAGGACTTCTTTTGTTAATTTTCATGTTCGCAGTGCAGCGTTTCTTTTTCAAAAGTGATATCGTTTTTGTTTTAGTCAGAAAGTTTATTTCGCTGGTGATCTAATAACTTAAAAACAAAAATTAAAATCCAATCTGGCTTTTCTATCACTTGTTTTAATTTCACGAGTAATGTTTCTGTGACAACTCTTCAATTCAAAAGAACCTATGACGCTGAATTACGTCGTCGAGAGGGATCTTTTGCTCTATTTTCACCAGCGTTTATCTCCACAACGATGTTTCTACTCGGTGACTTTAATCTCATAATCTCTGCGAAATAACCTTTTACCGCAGCTTTTATCGTCCAAGAACTATCTATTCCTCCTCACTAGCTTTTTTTGGGTGTATGTTCGATCAGTTGCACTACGCTAGTTGGAGGGAAGAGTTGTAAAGTATCATGTACCTTCGAACCATGGCATAGCAATGACATTCCCCTTTCCATCGGTGCAACGTGTAGCACTCTCAGCCCTGAGTTTTCGCGCCTGTGTCCCTTCCGTACAAGAAAATGAGCGTCTAATGTTTCGGACGTTTTTGCATTTTTCAGCAACTCGAGAGAACGAAAAGGAACGCCGGTGCGTCCTGTATCATCTTTTGGCTTCATTTCCTAAGAATAGCATTATTTTGGCTCTTTTTACTTGGAAACAGTTGAAGAAAAATTTTACTATAACGTTTGTTCTTATAAATATAGAGCACAGGATTTACTATAGAGTTTACCTGAAGGACGATCTCTGCCCACCGAAAAACCGTAAAATCGCGAAAATATTGTGAACATAGGGCTGCGAAAAATAAAACTAATAAAGGAACCGTAGTGATTAGAATAGTAACTTTCAGCAGGCACGCAGTATAGGAAATTTAACCATTCTATTCTGGCTTTGATCAAGTCACTCACTTGGGTGGTATGACGTGGCTGTTGTTTTTTGAGTTTCAAATAAACTTTGCGATAAACGTTCACCATCATTGATGTTCCAGCTAACCAACCAAGACTAAAGATGACATCCAGGAATAGGAGAACCTCATAACCGACACCAGCAACGGCTGATCCATAAAATGAAGCAATCGATATGAACGTTGTTACCCAAGCAATTGCTGCATATTTCTTTAGGAGCGTTTTTGTTGATACAAAAATAAGCAATCGATGTAAACGCTAACACCCAAGCAATTCCTGAATATTTCTTTACGCGTGATTTTGTTATCATAACTTTATACTCCATCTTCTTAACTATATCGCCACATGCCTCTCTCAAGAGTGCCAACGTAGCAACAAGAACTCTCGTGCAGATAATGTTATCTCATGGATTTTCTCGAAGAATCAATGCATCTAAACTGATTGTCAGTGGCATACAAAGATCCGCCACGGCTAAACTGGAGATCAGAATGTCGGAGTTTCTTTGAAATTTTCTTACTTTTCTTTTTGCTTCAATCAACAAGATGTTTAAAAGAATAGTGAATAGAGAAGCGATAGTTACAACGACGATTGCAAGCTGAAGAGAAGTTATTTGTGTGAAGTCCCAGATCATCTGGATCCGGGATAACATGGAGCAATAGGGACCTTAAGATCGAGGACGGGGTCGTCTGTTGAGGACGCCATGACAGAGGAGGACCTGAGATGAGTACGGTGTCATTCGCGCGGGAAATTTGGCTTTAAGATTTCAGACGTCCGGCGACGAATAAACGTCGAGATAAAATGGCTAACTTTCGCGAACTTCGGGATATTTTGACACTTTGTCACTCGTCAGAGGCAATAAATGATGAAGAGTTCGTGTAGTTATATGATGTTTTTTCATCAAAAAACTTGAGCCCTCCATATAAAGATTACCAGTGTTTCTCCTTTGACGAATTGGATTCTGATGAGCATGGTTCAAAGATTTGGTAGGCCAGTGCCAGAGTTATCTATGATAAGTAACACTGTTTTGAACTATATTTATGATAACCACCGTTAAAGACTGACAGACTGGAATTGTACACTTCTGAGCCTAGCTAAACTGGAGGAGTATGCACGAGCAACTTCAGATAGGGGTGCTGCCTTGAATAACTGTTTTGACTGTTTTGGTTTCATCGATGGGACAGTGAGAGCAGTGTGTAGACCAGACGAGAACCAAACGGAACTCTATAATGGCTACAAAAAAAGTACATGGACTCAAATTTCAATCTGTTTCACTGCCCAATGGAATGATTGCAAACTTCTATGGACCAGTTGGTAAGTTAAATACTGTTTATCTTTGCTTCTAAATTCAGTGCAAAGAGACATCATGATCAAGATTTGTTTCTAGTAAAACATAGCTGTGTCCATAAAGTATTTCATAGATTATGTTCAAACAAATTTAGTGATCTTTTTCTTTTGATACCTTGTAAGATGAACATATTGATGTAGAGCTAATCAAGACTGACTAATAATATTTTCCTTATACCAATTAATTTCCGCCGAAGGAAAAAAACATGATGCAGGCATGTTTGCAGACGCAGGCCTGCTAAGAGATCTTAGCTAATATGCTTTTTCCACTACAGGGCACCCTCTCTGTCTGTATGGAGATTCAGCATATCCTTTGAGGGTACACTTTTAGCTTACAGACACCATTCTGTATAGTGGCACCAAGTCCCCTCACGGTAGAGTGGATATTTGGTGACATCATAAACTACTTTAAGTTCTTAGATTTTAAAAAAAGATTTTAAGATAGCTTTAAGCTCTGTAGGTAAGATGTACATATTCTTAGCTTTACTGTGTAATGCCTACACCTGTCTATATGGAAATACGAACAGCGAACTTTTTTACTAATTACCTCCACCTATTCAAGGATATTTTCACCAAGACTCACATCAAATCTTATTTAGCACAGTTTGCTAAAGGGTTAGGGTGCTTGACCCAGGTTTGAGCATAAGGTTGTTCCAAGTGAGGCAGAGCAATATTATCCCTGTCAATATTATCACCTTATTTTGGTAAAGGACAAAATAAATGGTTTATTTATTCTTTTATAACAAATGAAAATTCTGCTTTAAGACTATCTTTCCTAAAATTTAACACCATGGTTAGAGCAGTGGGGGTAAAACCATATCCTGTCCAGTTGTATGTGCTCCTACCCTGCCCAAACACCACCCCTGGAGTACAGTCAAATAGCCATTGAAAAATTAC
Organism: Stylophora pistillata; assembly: GCF_964205215.1. Taxonomy (NCBI): domain Eukaryota; kingdom Metazoa; phylum Cnidaria; class Anthozoa; order Scleractinia; family Pocilloporidae; genus Stylophora; species Stylophora pistillata. Next base: position 11,716,971 of record NC_142529.1, read on the forward strand.
ATCAAAAGCAAAGAAGCAAAAGTAGATAACATTTACTGTAATTAGCCCAAAACAGTTCTAACAAATACAAAATAGAGTTAGTTTAATTTAGTTGCATGCCTGTTAATAATCAATGTCATTGCACGAATGATTCTCAGTTTATTTAACAAAAGAACATCCGGTTAAATCTAATACAATTGTAATGCTATAAACAACAGAAGCTATAATGTATTGTAAAAATCTTGTAATACCGTGTGGCATGAACGTCATAAAATTTTTGCGGGTTCTAATTTGTGCGATTTTTGCGTTTTTTTTTTCAACGAACCGCAAAAAACTACAGCCAAAATTATTCTCCCCGAAAATTTACTCTAGACTTAAAGTGCACCTAAACCCAAAATTTTTTTTTCGCTTAACGAAATAAGCTTATTTTTTGGAGTATTTCTGTGCAAAAATTTTTTAATTTGCTCAAATCTTTAATTTTCTATGCCCAGTCAAAATACGGAAAATCAGCCGCCATCTTGCCCCACGACCGAGTTTAAAGAAGAATGGCTCTAGCGGGTAATGTGACGTCAAATCGAGAACACGAAAGTCTGCATCTCACACATTTTCACTTGTTTGGGAAGATTGTCGTCGATATTGTCCGAAATATGCCGACTAGGTGTGTTGTATGAAGAATGTATGAAGCGCGATACCCTCTTGCAAATTTCGCACGTTGCTACATCCTTCTACAACACACTTAGTCGGCATATTTTCGGACAATTATCTACTACAACCTTCCCAAACAAGTGAAAATGTGTGAAATGCAGACTTTCGTGTTCTCGATTTGACGTCACATTACCCACTAGAGCCATTCCTCTTTAAACTCGGTCGTGGGGCAAGATGGCGGCCGATTTTCCGTATTTTGACTGGGCATAGAAAATTGAAGATTTGAGCAAATAAAAAAATTTTTTCGCAGAAATACTCAAAAAAATAAGCTTACTTCGTTAAGCGAAAAAAATTTTTTGGGTGTAGGTGCACTTTAATATTCTCTAACTTGAATTCACTAACACACTACTAAAAAATCGTGTCTGTACAATTACAATTTGTTTCTCTCGCTCAGAGAAAAATGCTGTTTATAACGAAATGCTGAAGCATTTCCATTGCACGTACACAATAAAAACGAAAATATTCTCAATGTTGGGTAAGGGATAGTTTCTGAAAATCGCAAAAATTAATTCCCCGGAATCGAAGAAAAACCAATCTGTGCTGACTGCAAAAATTAGTGCCCTCAAAATAGAAAAAATCGCCAATCCACACCGTGTGCTCGTCAAGATCTACATTAAGGCAAATTTCAAGATTTTCAAAAACTCATCTATTGGACAATAAACATTTGGCCGGGCAAAAGCAGATATAACAAAAGAGATATTACATGTACAAGATGGTTCAAAATAAACAACTGTCAGTGACCTTATTTTTTGTTAATTTGTTGTACTACTGTCTCCATAACTTTCATGGAGCTTGCTTGCATATTTCGCATAAACAACATGAAATCTCGGTGTTCAGCTAGGCTTTGCTTTTTTTCATCAATTTCCAGCTGCTTTCGCTTTAAATCGAGCTCCTACTCACTTTTGGCCTGTAGATATTCGATTGCCTCCGAATATTTTGATCTTTTTTTTTGCTTTGTGTCTTTCATCACTTACACTGTCTTCTGAATCGGATCGATTTCGTTTTAGACTTTCTCTCAGGCTTTCCATTGCCTTTTGTCTCATACCAGTCGCAGTTGCCATGCTCTTTTCAATTTTTTTTCTCATGCTCTTCATCTTTGTCCTTACATTCTAACTCATAGTACTTCTCTTTATCGATGATTTCCTCAAAAAGCACGTCAATCTCGGTCACCTCTACATCGATACGGTTGGCTTTATTCTGCTCTTTCCTTTTAGCGATGAATTTCTCTTTCAAGAGATTTAATTTATCTTTGATGGCTCTTTGAGTGACGGAGAAGGATGGATTCTTTACATCATTAAACGATCAGCAATACTATTCCACAGATTATTACGCTGTTGGGTTCGGGGTTTGTATTTGAACGGTTCAGTGGCTAAAATCTCTCGCAAAAGGATAGTTTGGTGCTCATCAGTCCATTGCATTCTACAGAGAACAATAAAAAACACCTATTCGCTCTTTTTTTCAATGGAATATGGTAAGTACTGTCTGCTTTTGCTAGAAAACTTAAGTAGATTTGGCTGAACTTGTTTGCTTCTCGCAATTTGTCATTTGCGTACTTCAAGTACCTGCTGAGAAAATGCTTACTTTGCGTTTCGCTTTCCAATTTATCTCCTCACTATAAGAGCCATGACAAAAAGAAAGCACGAAGCTAAAAGATGACAGCGAGAATTGAACGAAAACTGGCCCCTTTACCTTGTTTATGAGAATTTAAATTTGACGTTTTCTGCAGAACCTCAAATTGCTTGCTTTCACATCGTTCAGAGGTCGAGCACGCGGTTGTCCTGTCATTCACTCATGCGCACTAGCCTTACCAATGAGAGAATCACTTCCGGTAGCCGTCGTTGACAAGAGCTGTCCTCAATCTTAAGGTCTCTAATAATAGATCTCTAACCTGGAGGAATAACCAGGGGATCTTCACAGTAACTCACATTCATTTTGATGAGCTCGAAAGGCTAAGGGCCAAGTAATTATGAACGTTCGGTAAACGATCGATGGTTGTTTGCAATCGGTCACGCCAAAGGTTTCGTACGGTGGCCCACAGGTGCCACTGCTGCACACTGTAAAACAAACACGTTTCTAGAAATGAGCCTCCTCCGGAGAAATGAACCTCCTCCGTAGAAATGAGCCTCCTCCGTAGAAATGAGCCTCCTCCGTGGAAATCAAAGTACTGGTACCTATAGCCCAGGCTTCTCTCTAGTAGCAGTCCGCCATTTTTGATAATGGCGAATTTTTGCAGCTCATGTGGCGAAAGTCTGGGCCAGTATGCCATGGCCAATTTTTGCTCCAAATGTGGCACGAAAGTGCACGCAGGTTAATGATCGTTTCTTTTTTTTTCTCTGTGTTTGAAATGTGATTTCATATTTTATATAAAATCTGATAAACGATGATGTTCTAATGATGTTTCTAATCAAGTCTTCATCAACGCCGTGTATTTTCTTGTTCACATGATTATAGCCCTGAAGTCCCCTTTTAAGAGTGCGAACACTCATAGTGATGCCATGGTAGACCTGTATGTAGCATATCTGTGATTGTTTTATAATCATAACCCAAATGGAATACTTCTCTATTACCACGCTCTCTATCACATTGAACTCTAAAAAACCTAATGTTTAAAAACTATTTGTAGCTGCCAAGCTTGTTGGTAGCACAAGTACCCCAGTATTTCTTAGTATTGCTAATATTCAAACAACACCAAGATTATGGGGTGCGTGTGCACCCGGATTAATTATATTAATACCCTAGTCTATACTGCAACGATTCAAGTGAAAAATAAGTAGGCCACCAGTAATATTTTGGGAATAGTTAATAAAGATAAGGCCTTGACAGCACACATGAATATCCAACTAGAAAGTAAAATATTTCAGGGAAGACAATGTAAACAAGCTACACTAAAATGTAATTCTTAAAAATTCTGTTGTTTTCATTCCTCTTTTGCATGGAGCAGGCTAACTTCATTTAGTTGTAGTACTCGATCATCGTTTATCAGGTTTCATATAAAATATGAATCACATTTCAAACACAGAAAAAAAAATCGCGTGCACTTTCGTGCCACATTTGAGGCAAAAATTGGCCATGGCATACTGGTCTAGACTTTCGACACATGAGCTGCAAAAATTCGCCATTATCAAAAATGGCGGACTGCTACTAGAGAGAAGCCTGGGCTATAGGTACCAGTACTTTGATTTCCACGGAGGAGGCTCATTTCTACGGAGGAGGCTCAGTTCATCGGAGGATGCTCATTTCTACAGAGGAGGCTCATTTCTACAAAGGAGGCTCATTTCTACGAAGAAAGCGGATTTCTACAGAGGAGGCTCATTTCTAAGCAACAAGCTTACATTTGTATGGAAAACAAGAACAATTGCAAAGAGAAAGCGAGGTTTTAATTAGAAACGTGTTTGTTTTACAGTGTGCAGCAGTAGCACTTGATGGCCACCGTAGTTTCCTCCCTTAGGGTGACTTATTTCCATGACAAAAAACACCAACAAAAATTGCCTATACGTGGGTAAATTTTTCTTCCGCTTGTTAGACGAAAAAAGTGCATTCATCTCTCCGGTTTATTTTTAAACGTATTGAAAGACCAAAAAAAGGTAAAAGAAAAAAATAGGGTTCAGTGTACTCTCCTTCTGAATATCTAAAATTTAGGTAATTTTAAGATATTTTTATACAATTGCCTCCGAGGAGTTGATCACGCAAGAGAAATTTTCAGTAGGGTCAATGAATTATTCATTACCGGCAAAGTGTGATCATGTTAGCGGCCGACCCTCAAAATTTTCAGGTCGAATTTTTCGTTCATTTGCGATCCAGTTAGACCTTGTGGAACTCAGAATGTGAAGTTACAATGCCATAGAATACTCTGCTTGGAAAAGAATGGATATCAAGGTCTTAAAGGTGACAGAATAAGCTCTCGAGTCAACGACACTACGATTCTCTAAAAGCGATGCGAATTATGGACGTAAAGTGAAAACCGAACTTTCGGACTTCAAGTAGGGCTTAGCGACAATTTAACGATTCGATGACCCGGTAAATATTATGTTTGAGTAACAATGTGTTCAAAAAGTATTGTTTAATAGAAGATTTTGCGTCAAATTGAAGTTTTTTCAGAATTTTCAACATAACGCTTCGCAATTTCTGGCCTTCAAGGCAAGTAAACAACGATCTAAGCATGATGAATTTTAGCGCGTGGGCTTTGTACACGCAAGAAATTCGTACGTTTTTCGCTTATAACAGCAAATCGAAAACTGTTTTGAATAAATCTGTCGTCCCGAAATGTTTCTTGGCCATTTTAGTCTTGCTTCCTATTCATATATTCCATGGAACTTGAGATCTCTTCACTCGCGGACAAATTCGCATATTCCCTTTTGAAATGCGATCACAAACCATTTGCACACATGCGAAAATATTTAGCGATTTTTATCTTTCATCTTGATTTTTGAGTTAAAACGTAATGAGCACTTATCGCTTTTTTCGTCGGAAATAAGTTCTATAATTAGTCTTCTTTCGCTGGAGCTTGTTTTTTGTAATGATTTTTAAAAATTTACGGCGCACTGTGTTTGCCTCTTGGTTTCTCCAAAATTTTGACTTTTCACAGGCACGTGTACACGTAAGTGTCAATGGGTTTAAGGAATTTTTGGCTAAGAATTTTTAATATATGTCAAGAAATTTTATTGCAAAGTTTTCACTTATTGGGAGCTCCGCTTTTAGGCTTGGCTAAATCTATATATTGCAAAAGTCCGTTCTGGACCCCTTCATTTGTCATTATCCGGGTTAAGTGGTACACAACCACTTTGATTTCTTTCAGTGTTATTCGAAGTGTCGAATATTGGTATTATAAAATTCAATAGCTAATTGGTATTATAAAATAATAGTCAATGGTTGAAAAGCTGAACTGAACGATAGCACATGTTTTACAAGTCGGGGGGGAAAGAGATTGTCTTCGAAAGAATTTTTTAGCAAGAAAAAAGCTTAGTTATTACCTCAGGGGTGGAAATAATAATCTTGTAAAAATAGAAAAATATATAAGACACGAATAAGAATCTACGACTCCTCCTTCAAATTTTGAGACTGCTGTATAAATATTAGTTGCATATAAAGTAAAGTTTTAGTTACATATTCATTTATGATGTAAAAATAGTTTTTTATTTCTTTAATAAACTGAAAAATAGAAATAAATTAATCGTCTTTAATTAATATGATTCAATATCAATGTTTGTCCATTCAAATCGCTTAGCTCAAATCGTTATCCAAAATTTTTATACTGTTCCAAATTGTTGCGAGTGTTCAGAATTTTCCAAGGTACAAAATTATCTCAAGGTTTGTAAGAAAATGTTAAAAAATGTAATTAGATTAAAAAATATAAGTTCATCAAAATAATGATAATAAATCAACACACCCTTAATCCAAGAAGTAGAGAAACTGCTTCTCTTCTTTCGGCCAAACAGAAGAACGGATAATTCTTTTGATCACTTCATATTCTTTTGCTCTGACGACTTCAGTTGATTTTTGAAAAAAGGGGAAAAGCTTCACAAGAATCATAGACCAACATAAGCAATTGTAAGTACTATAATGTAGCGGGCACGTGCAAATGTATAACTTGAAACGCAAACCAAAACGCTAGATACGATTCTAACTTGGAATTTAGAAAAAACTAACTTAGTAGCTAGATATGTTTTGCAACAACATTAGAGTGGGTGCCTTAATTTGAAATGCGCAGTTTAAGAAAAACGGCAAGCCCTAGAGTGTGCGAGGCTTTAATTGATAATATTATTATAAAAATTTTTCTGGAAATATGAATCCTAGAAAAAAATTAAGCAGAGAGTCTCGCTTACTTCTATTACATTTTTTTCGAAGCCTATGGATCAAAAAGGAAGAAAGCATGAAAAGTGGAGTGGATCGTTCTTAACAGCACCAAATAAATAGAAATCAGTCCAGCACGCTTTTGTTTGTTCGGTATTGTAAATTTTCATCCCAATGACTGACGGCAATAAGTGATAATCTGTGGAACTAGCAAACGAGATCAAAAACACAACGCTTTCTTTATGTTACAGCCATGTTAAATAGAATTTAATTTTGTAATGTAAAATTTGTTGCACAACATTTTTTTAAAATGGCTCTGAATTTTTGATTAACCTTCGAAAATTTAACAAATCGAAATTTTATATTCTTTCATAGTACAATTTTTATATTGGCAGTTTTTAAATTTGCGATATCGAGGGCAATTTTATCTCGAAAACTCCAAATTGGAATAAAACGAGAGACAATTTATTTAGATAGGGAATCCGCTAAAGTTACGCGCCGATTAATTCAAAGCTGCAACATTCCCCTCCCCCACCATCACCACCGGGCAACCCACGAACATTTGAGTGTCCTCCGTGCCCGAAGGGTGAGCAACTTGTAACTTGTCCGGAAGAGGGTGGGGAGTTGGAAGCGGAATTATAAAGTTTAACCAGAGTAATAAACGTTTTTTATCTTTTAATATGGAGTTGTTAAAAGGCAAAAGGTTCCCTTTCGCCAGCGGATTGCTCAAAGGAAAGTTCACCATCACTAATTGTGCCTTTTAAGAAAACATTGACGATCAAATTTGGCTTTTAGGTAGAGAGTGGGGGGTGTTGAAAAACTGTGCCCAAGCTCTTGGATACTACGGCCTCGCAGTACTCAATTAAGATAGAGAGAACAGTTTTTTTCCAAAACGGACAGACTTAAGCTGGTGAATAACATTTTATCTTTTTTCTAAAACTTAACGAAATACCTTCCAAAACGACCCTTGGGATTTAGGGCCGGCTGTAGTCACAGGAAGATCCTCCATAAACGGAAGAACTTTTGAGCGAATAGATAGCAGCGAAACTAGTAGTAATGCTAATTGAGGAGGTATCCTTGGAGTCGCCGCGTATCCACTGATGGAAATTTATCACGTTTATGTTTTGGTGAGATTATACCGCAGTGCGTGTGAAATCTCGACTCAGTGGCGAGGAGCGCAGAGTGGTTGTGGGAAAAGGCGTGCAAAGCGGTCATGGGAAAGCTCACCTCGTAGGTGGTTAAGGCGTTGTAAGTCAACCGCCATTTTGTGGGAAAGAAGGTAAGCTGAAGGAAATTCGCACGATGTGACTTCGTCATGTTGCTTTATTTGCTAGACAGACAAATATAGCTAACCGTGATTTAATGATGACTTGGTCTGATACAAGTTAGAAACAGGCTAAACACAAGGGGATTTAATGCGACTTTAGTCATCGAATTGCTTCGGTTTCTTTTTTGAAATGCAGCGTAGAAATGTCCAAATTCGTGTGACTTTCAAAGAATTAGAGAAAGTTTATTTATTCTAAGTAGAACTCAAAACTTCCTTCAAAGTCTTACAACGAACAAATTGTTTTCGAGGATTTAACTATTAAATAAATGAAAGTTACATTGATTAATGTAGTTGTTGACTGAAAATACCTCTCGTTTTAACTTTGTGAGTTACTTTTCGAGGAGGATTATTGAATGACCAACGGCTTTGAAGGCCGCATGTCAATATGTTTATTACTAGCAACATTTGACACCACAAAATTTATTTCAAAATCAATTTTTGCAGAAAACCATTGTGATAGTAGTTTGAGAGAGAGAGAGAATTAGTAAGTTATTTATCGGCTTGAGGTCATGACCGAAATTTTTACTTATAGATGCTGCCCAGCCGGCAAAACAAAATTGTATTTATGAAATTTTGCAACAAAGCTAAGAATATACTTGGCAACTGAACACGCAACGAATAGGAGCGGGCCTGATGGGAGAATACTGTCCGCTCTCGGAACCAATCAGATTGCAGGATATCTAGAATACCGCCCGCTCACGCGTCGAGAAGAAACATAATATCTATTTAACCATACAATTAGGTGTATATATAAGATGAAATATTTTCTATGCTTACAATAAATATTTATGCCACCCTGTATCGAATTCACATTTCTGTTACAATGTAGATTCGAATTCTGTGAAATAAAAACTGCTGAAAGGTAAGAGCTATTCTACAAAGTAACCTGAGTCATGGAAACCAAATGATCCTTCTTCTAAACTACTTTACATTTAGTTTTGACGACGGGTGCCTGCAGAGAGAAGTGAGGGTAGTTAGCTTTTGCGTAAATCAACAATGACATCCTTTGAGTGTAAACTGCTTAAATGACTTCTATCGACAGAGACATTAATTTTTGCAAAACACGAAAGCTTTCAAAATTTTAATTCCCGAAATTTCGCCAAACATTGCGAGCGAAACTTCGCGATCCTTTGATGAGTTTATGTATCATTTCTACTAATAACCGACGAATTTTTCTATCATTGGAGGTTCCCAAAGAGGAAAACGCATCAAGGAAAAGTTCCACCTCTCGAGATTTTTGCATCATTTTAAGCGTGAAGTATAATGTTGCTCACTAGGTGGAACACTTAAAGAGCGTTTCGAGATTACATGAGATGTTCTCAAAATGTAATGCTTAATGGAACATATCGACCTTTTCCAGTTATAATGATTGCCATGCATGCAACTTACACAGATTTAGAAATGACTTGCCTCAACTGACTCAGCCAGTTTCTTGTCAACGGGCCATTCAAAAATGAGCAAATAGCCAGTCTGGGTTTCCTGATGACATTTTGATTTGCTTCCCTTTTTCACCCGACGATTTTTCTCTTGGACCTGAGCTGAGTCGTCCCCACCTTGTCCACTTTTTTCGAGCGTAACACTAGTAATTCCAGTATCCTCAACAGCTGTAGTAACTGTAGTAACCTCAAACTCTCCAGTCTCAAGCTGTGTCTCAAAAATGTTCGTTTCGGCCACGTTGTGAATCTCTCCTTGCAGATCACTTAAAGGGAGGAGCAAGGCCAGTATGCATGAACAAGAGCATTGTGGGTTTTTGAGCCACTCCTTGAAATAGTTATACAGGTGACAAGCGAACTGAACTGGAAGCAAGCAAGACATGACATGTTAAAACGAAGCTTAATTAGTATCATCGGAGGACAACAATAATCAAAGAACACAAACCCTAAAATTTTGCCAGGTAACCTATATGAGTTGTCATCAGCGATACCCGTTATCATTTGGTGCTGAAAATCAGTCATTTGGCGGCGAATTTGATTTTATTTTTGATAAAACGACGATTCCTTCATCTTTACTGATTTCCTCTCTTCCCCCTCCTCCCTATAAACTTCAGTTCGCTTCCTTAAAGCAAATCTCTTGCTCTGAGTAAAACGCTCGACTGTGCAAGGATGCAAAGTCGCTCTCGAACACCAGTGCGAATGGGAAATTACGTCCTTGACAGACTTTGATGCATTTTATAGGACATGCATTACTTCTGTCGAGAATACAAATGCCAAATATTCAACCAATTACTGTAGTAAGTCAGTCTAGGAAATTTTGGTGCAAGATTTTCCATTGATTGTTAATAATGATCGTTGAGATAGACTGACTGCATGTTAATAAGGTAAAAAAGTATAATATTGCGCACGTGAACTGTTACTACTTTGTAATGCTGTTGAATACGGCTTAACTGTCAATATCCAATACTTTCCATTAAATAGGATTCATTTCTGTTACTCTCCCAGTCATTTTTAAATAGTTTCAGAACAAATAAAGATGCAATTTTTTTAAAAAGACGTGACCTGATACTAACCATTTGCGAATTCATTGTGCACATTTTTGAGTCGGCTAAATAGCTGCCACCTCAATTGCTTCACTTGAACTCTTAATTGATTTGAAAATTGCTGTAGGCAGTGTTTTGGTGAATTACTTATTTAGATATCTAGCTAGTTAGTTTCTTACCAACAAGAAGACCGATGACCAAAGCATTAACCCCAAACACCAATACCTTGAAGGCGACGTCATTAATATCTGTGCCAATAGAGTAAGATATGTTTTCTGAAGGGATCCTGCTAACGGCACCAATAGCCAAGTTAATAACAGTAACTGCAAGTGACGTGGTCATCATTCTGTTCTCGGTAACGTCTTGCATGGGACGGACGGAGGCAAAGAGTACTCCATACATTCCAGCGGTGACCAATGCCAAGCCAATGTAGGATCTGCTCTCTTGTCCGACTAGAATCAGACCAGACGTGAGGATGACTTTGCGAGTCATTTCAACTAGTTCCCAGAACCATGAAGAAGGCTTATAATTTTCAAAGAGGAAACGCAACCCAGACAGCATTTCCGAATAAGCCTCGGGTCGTTGTGATGCCTCTGAGTTGTCACGAGCCAATCGTACCTTTTGCATCCTCCAAAGAAAGAGATAAGAGGCAGCTGGGAGAGAAAACACGTAAGCAGAAGAAATGTAAGCCACAATAAGAAATTGGTTGTAGGTTTGGCTTTGACATCGTACCCTGTAATCTGCTTTCAGGTACTCGGTACAGAACTCCTCCTCCTTATCTTTGCAAACTTTCCTGCAGGCGAGTGGTAAGACAGACGCTGTTTTGGAACAGGTGCTTAGGTATGTTATGTACAGGAAAAAAAACAAACTCTTGTACACGCTTCCCTTAAATTGCGAGACTCTTTTTGACTTTTCAATGTCTTCCAAGCCGTGACTTCTTGAGATGATCATCTTCTGCACTCCACAGAGTATTGCAGAGATGCAGATCATAAGAGCGTTTATTGCCATTATTGCAATAAGGCTCCCAAAGGCATTAAAATGAAATGTGGGGAAAAGACAACTGAGTGGTACTATTTGCAGGAAGTCAAACTGAACAATTGCCGAATACTTAGCGATAGTTTGAAGAGATCCAGGCCATTTTATAAAGGAGAAGACCTGGAGCATGCCATGAGTGACCTGATAGAAACCAATCACGATCTTTACTTTAGAAAGGAAAGAGTCGATGAAAGAGATTACTCTGTCTTTTCTAGCTTTACGCCTGTTCATCAACATCGTGAACAAAATAATAGAAGACAAGATAATCAAAATTATCCCCATTTGGCAAAGAACCCACGTCGTCGATGGACAGCGCTTGCAAGCTTGGGACTCTTTATGGTATCCTGCGCTGCAAATTCCACAAATTGGACCTTCGTATCCATCTCCGCATGGGGAGTCTATACCTCCCTTACAAGCCTCCTCTACTTGACACAAATATGGTACAGGTATCGGATGAGGGTATTGTACATCAGAGGCCTCTAAAGATGGAGAAGATGTCAAGAGATTTTTAATAAACTCTCTGTATCGATGTTTGTGTGTATCGTTTCGCCACTTCCACCAATATCCAGATTTTAGGGAAGCATAATCATCTTGACACTTCAATCCGCCTGTTCCACATTTGAAACATCTTTCAAACATATTGATGCGATAGTGTCCTTCTAAGCATCTGCAAGCGCGAAATCCAGCGATAGCGTCCGTCTCAGTTCCTTCAACAGATGGGAAACGAAAATGAGTCGGATACCACACGTCAACAAGCTTCCCTGGAGGCAAATCTTTAGGCTGATTCAACCCGTGTCCAAAGCACGATGAGTTTCTCATAAAGTTTGAATTAGCAAAACATTAAATGTTTCTATTTTCTAATGTTTATTCATATGTTTTACTGACTCACGCCAAATTTCTTTTTCCAGAATCTATGTGTATGTCTGCGTTTGTAGTGTGAAAGGCAGAGATGAAGGTCTGACTGGTAGTAATGTAGGTCAACAGCATGTGGTAAATTAAGAGTTTACTGATGCCAAGTAATTGAATTTTACCTCTAAGCCTTATGCGTTCATGATACAGAAACCTCATTGAGAGCCCCTGACAATGGTTCAGGGCCTCGATTAATCTCTTTTCGTTTACTTCATTTGAACCACTCAAACCATTGTTCCGGCACGCTGAAAGCAGCTGATCATGATTTGCAATCTAGTCTGTTTTCTTCTAAGTTCAAATTTACCTTTATCTATACACTATGGCTTTATGTGTTATTTACCGCGAGGACATGATATGCAATCCTGATACCGTTTTCCCGGTGTTTTGTGGTAGGGAATAAAGGAACCATTGGGACATTTCTTGCAACTTTCGCTCGCATAACCAACTGTATCAGAGTAGAAACCGCCTAACAAAAGATTCATGCCATAAATTTAACATTCGGTACGAAATTGATTTAAATATTATCAGGATTATGCTGCTCTTTTTATAATTTTTTTGAGGTCAGTTCGTTTTCTTTCTTATCAAACTTTATGTAATGCCTAGACAGAGGATATTAAAGTTTGAACCCGATAAAGGATTCCATCCGCCGCCCCATGCCATCGATCTCTTGCCTCACTACCTTTGCAACTTGATGATTATGTAAGCTTAAATTGCATGTCCGAGGGTTAATATAGGATACGGAAAAGGTGTCATAGCACTTTAAAGGCGTATTTATGATGCCAGGAAAAATATTATTTGGTGGTAAATGGAAAAGGTAGATGCCACGTAAACTTTAGCCGAATGAAGCGTCCAACAGTAATCGTTACTATTGGCCATAAATTATTTTTGTAATTCATGGTATCTGGTTTCCAATTTCTTTGCTGATCTTTCTGAAAAGACAAAATTCAAAATTTACAAGTAAGATGGGGTGAGAATGGGAGAAAGCTGAACGTAGTACCTTTTTCAGTGATATATGGTTTGGAATGGTCAGAAATTTATTTACCGGTTTATTGAGACATATTGTAACATCATTTTTACCCTCGTGTATTCCTTTTTTAAAGTTTCTTGAGGGATTAATTATAGTAGGGTTGAAAAATTAATAAGAATATACCTACAAAGTATCGATTAAAGGTGAAACATCTTCAAAATGTTGTGATAGAACAGAAATCACCAGGAGGTTCTATCCCATAGCTAACCCTTGTGGTACAACAATTAGGGGAGGAAGTGCACATTGGAGTATATCTGATAATGAGTACATTAAGCGTACATCCGAGAAAAAAAGAACACGCTGAAAATACCTGCAGGACATTCTACGCATCCTTTTTTTCCTCCATCGGTCGATAAGTCTTGAAATGTTCCCAACGGACAAGGCCTAAAGATCCTCTCCCCTGGAATCAGTGAGTGCTGTTCAATGAATCCTGACAACAAAAGCGTTTCCGCAATGGCTCCGTCGTAATCGTAATAATTTTCAATTTTGATACTTTCTATTGCCGATGGACTCCTGAAAGATGAGACTATACTTAGACAACAGTAGTCCTAACAGCTCGTGTTGAATATCCTCGGACAGAATTTCTCTAACACGAAAACGAAATATGACGAACGGAAAACGAGGTACTGAAAACGAGGAATGAAAACAGTGAATGGGGAAAAGAGAACGGAGAACGGATAGTATATTTCAATAGCCTACATGTCCTTCTTCCTCCAGTTTTATGAAATATCCGGGCGTCGTGGCATAAAATGAGTCAGCTCTTTTTGGCGTTGCTTCATTTTCCATCTCCCCTTTTTTTTTTCAGATTAAATCTCTCTACTTAGCCGCGCTAAGAACGCTCCAGAGCTTTCCTATTGATTCAAAGTCTGGCGAATGACAAGGCCACCTATTTTCTAGAGATAAAATTGGGTACATTTCTCTGGCACCATATCCGATTAGCCTTGGCTGTATGAGCCGGTGTTTCATCTTGTATAAAGGTCACCTTTCTATTGGAGCCAAACAACTTTCTTTTCACGGGTTCTTCGGGGGTAGATCTACAGCTAAATAAAGTCGTGCCTTAGATTTTAACAGCAAATGGGGCCAAAAATAGAACATCTTCAAAATATTGTGGCAACAGCCAAAAAATGGATACGGCTCATATTCTCAAGTTAGGTAGGCCTTAAGGTGAAACAAAGCACTGCATACTTTGGCTGAATATCGATTTGTTTTGGAGAAAATCGATAACAACTGAATTTCGCCAAAATGCCGCTTTTGAAGCTCAAAATTTCAGGTGAATCTCGGAGCGTCGCGCCACGAATTGAAAACACTTGGACCGAAAAAAAGTACCAAATCTTGAAAAACAACATCAATACATGAGTTGACGGAAATTTGAGCAATTCTTGATCATTCATTTACACAATCTAATTGAATTTATCTGACCATCTTCTAACAAGATTAAAAATAGGTCAAAAGTAACCCGTTATTTAACTATGTGGTAAATATAATAATCGACTTAAATCTGGCTTTTGGAAGGCGAAGTGTGGTTCTTTTCGATCTCCAAAGGATTTTTCGGAGTAGTGATTCTGTGCGATTTAATCAAATTTTAAAGTTGGATAAAATGAGCTGATTTGACGGTGCCGTCAGTTATTCGAAAATGTACACATTCACACGCAAACTCGATTGTTTCGCATTTTACATCCAGTCTACAGCTTATTTAACATAATATTACCTTGCCGTTCATATTGCTGTATCACAAAATGTGACTGCAGTCCTGAAATTGTTGCATCGCTCCCATAATAGCGATATAACTTGGCAGGATAGTCAACACGTCTTGATAATGAGTGTTTACAAAGCGTATCACGGGGTTTTTCCATTCCCATTTCGTTGAAAAGGAGGCTGTTGTCGCGACTATAACTACATTATTTTAGTTCAATTTTGGACGCTTTACGTACCTATGATTGACATCATGTGATAATGACGTAACTCGAAACCTCGTGTTGTTGTTGTTTTTGGTTTTTTGGTTTGTAGTTGCCATTTTTGTTTAATGTAAAATAATGTAATGTAAAGGAATCAAATACAGTTCTCACACATCAAAGAATGTTTGGTCAGTGTAATAATCATTTTAGGTGACAGCTGTAATTACTTCACGTAAGAGATTTTTGTTTAAATATAGTCTTCAACGAAACCGCGAACCAAACGTTCCCGGAATTAATGTTGCCTGTTCAGAAACATGTTACTCGTGTGCGGTATAGTGCTAATTAAGTCAAAATGAGGTCCACTGAAATCGACAACTGCCCAAAAATACAATATTGGACTGTGAAGCACGTGGCTTCAGGAACTATGGTCGAGTGTTACATATGGGAAACAGGAGCGAACAATTATTTAACTCCGATGCTTATTGAGTTATTTTTTTATTTAGTGAATTATTGCTTCGTTTGATAAAGCTCATTTTAGGACAAAAAGAACAAAAGGTAAACCTAGTTCGGTGATTAAAACCACTGCCTGTTACAATATTACTGTATTTTACTGTTGATAAGATTTCAACTTCCCTGCACTCTTACTTAATTTTCTTCGGTTGACGGTGTGTAATATTCAAAATGAGTTACAGTCAAACCTACCAATTGACACTCAGAGGGGTGTTTTTATCGTTAATCGCTGAAACCACACTAAGTATCTATAGAAACACTTGGTGCTTACTTTGTGTGAGAAGGAACCGGTCGAGATGACAATTGCCTTGAATAGACGTCAGGATTTTAAATGACTTATAAGTACTTTTTAAGACTCTTGAAAGATTGAATCGTATTTGTTTTCTCTTCCTTACTATTTTAATCGCTATGCATTGGTTGATTGTTTACAGAAATTACCTTGAAACTGGCGTAAAACGAATTGCATGCAGAGAAAAGATGTGAACTCTGCAAAAGCAGTGCGTGTCGTTCTTCTTATAAGGATATCTGCTTCTCGTTCAAAACTACAATAAGATTGCACTGTGACTTCGACAACGATCCAGAAAATGGGAATCAGTAATTATACCTCTTCTTGCTTGTTTAAGGTGGATTGAGAGCCATTCCACTTGTCTCGATTTTCCGGACCAAAAGACGGAGTTGATCTAATTCTTAGCCAAGCAACAATGTTCTCTCCTCTTGTTAATATACATACCATGACAATTTGTCCCTCGCCTAATGAAAAGCTTGGTTTGGTGTAGAAGAGAGGCTCTAAGTTCGAGGCGCCGAGTTCTTTTTGATATATCAAACCATGCTCAATAATATATCGCCCTATAAAGCATTGATTGGCTTTGGAATTCGATAAGAAGTAGTCATTCAGTTCATAAATTTATCATCTTGGAAGGAAATATTAAGGAGATAGGCAAAACATGGGTTTATTTACTTTTTTTTTTTCTTGTTAAATCTAGATGTCAGTCTTTTCCCAATGGGCGTGAACATTCTGGTCTGACCAGACAACAAGCTTATGTTAAATTTGTCATTACGCATCAGCTACGCTCTATGATATTTCGCCATATAACGCATTGTTGGCTTTGGACCCGACCATATTTGAGGGGGATAGATCACTGCTTACTTGGCTACCTTCTTAGGAAAGAATAATAAATAACCAACTAGTTGAGCTAATTTTTCAAAGCCACTGTTTCCAAAATGCAAGTACCGTATTTGACTGATGTAGGTATATCGACTCGCACTTGAGTCTGCTGTATCAACTGGTGCAGTGATAACTCGAAGCGTTTCTTGAGTTCTGAGATACGCAGAAATGGTTTCATTTCCAGGCTAATTTTTTTTTTGGACCACTGCCGGGAAAAGATGAGCGTGAATAATGTGAGCGTGTGCTACCTGGGTCGTAGTCTTACTATCGGCTCGAGTAACTTAACAAGGGACGGTAGCCTCTGGGGAAGAAACAGTACACATATAAAGCTGTTGAACGTTGGCTAGTACAAACATTGCAGCGAAAGTCGTGGTTTTCCAGGTTTGACCCTTATAAAACTTCTCTTAAGTAAACAAATATTCAAACACTACACTTATCTCTGTTGCACATCTGCAGTGATGCATGATGGGCTATGCCCTTTGCAGATCTTTCGCTCTTTTTTGTCCTAAAATAGGCTTCATCCATCCAAGTACCATGAAACATTAAATTATGATACATTCAATCATGATTGGAGTTAGATAATTGTTTGCTCCTGTTTCGCATATGTAACACTCAACCTTAGTTCCTGTAGCCACGTGCTTCACAGTCCAATGTTTTATTTTTGCGTTTTATTTCAGTAGATCTAATTTTGAATTAATTAGCGTTATTCCGCACACGTTAAACAAGTTTCTGAACTAGTTACATACCGCTTACCTTTGGTTCACGGTTCGGTTGTAGACTTAGATTTAAACAAAGATCTCTTACGTGAAGTATTTAAACGAAATAGAAATAGAGAAACCCCGTGATACGCTTTGTAGTCAGGAGGTGTTGACTATTCTGCCAAGTTGTTATATCTCTATTGAGGGAGCAATGCAACAATTTTAGGACTGCAATCCTCTTTTGTGATATTTCAATATGGACAGTAAGATGACATTATGTTAAATAAACTGTAGACTGGATGTAAAATGTGAAACAATTGAGTTTGCGTGGGAATGTGTACATTTTCGAATAACTGACGGCACCGTCAAATCAGCTCATTTTATCCAACTTTAAAATTTGATTAAATCGCACAGAATCGTTACCCCAAAAAATCCTTTGGAGATCGAGAAGAACCACACTTCACCTTCTAAAAGCGAGATTTTCAGTGAATTATTTTATTTACCACGTAGTTGAATAACGGGTTACTTTTGACCTATTTTTAATTTTGTAAGATGAAGGTCAGATAAATCCAACTAGATTGTGTAAAAAAACCATCAAGAATTGCTCAAATTGCTGTCAACAAATGTACTGATGCTGTTCTTCAAGATTTGGTACTTTTTATCGGTCCAAGTGTTGTCAATTCGTGGCGCGACACTCCAAGATTCGTCTGAAATTTTGAGCTTCAAAAGCGGCATTTTGGCGAAATCTAGTTGTTATCGATTATCTCCAAAATAAATCGATA
Source organism: Stylophora pistillata (assembly GCF_964205215.1). Taxonomy (NCBI): domain Eukaryota; kingdom Metazoa; phylum Cnidaria; class Anthozoa; order Scleractinia; family Pocilloporidae; genus Stylophora; species Stylophora pistillata. The sequence goes on from NC_142529.1 coordinate 11,735,269, forward strand.
TTCAGCCAAACGAAGTATGCAGTGCTTTGTTTCACTATAAGGCCTACCCAACTTAAGAATACGAGCCGAATCAATTTTTTGGCTGTTGGCACCAAATGTTTGACCGTTGGTAACATTCGCTCTTAAGTATGTTGTTAAAGTAATATTTGAATTTTAAAGTTCCTCCCTTGCAGAACAAAGTCAGGTGAAGACTTGTAAAGCCGTGACCTGTCATTCCACCTCATTCTTGGTTTGTCCTCGTAATCTTTGCGAACTAACCATTTTTTCATGCAGCGCTTACTTCTCTGCAATATTTTGGACAGTTCCCGAATTGATATCCTAGAGGACTTCACTATTGAAGCTTGTGCCCGTTTATCTCTATAAATGAGAACGACAACCAAACAAGCTAAAAAAAGTGGGAAACAGAGAAACGTGGATATTCGCACTTTGCACGTTTTCGCGAGAGAGAATGAATTTAAATCGTTGTTTTAGCTTTCTCTAACTTTAAAACTTGCAGGTAATTAAAATCAGGTAGTTTGTCTAAAAAAATATGGCTTTCAGAATGCGAAAATTGGAAAAATATAAGCTAGAATAAGAGGGCACGAACTTTTTGAAACTCCCTGTATATGTTATTGACCAGCCGAGAAGTCCGTCTTAGGAAAATCTCAGCGCGAGGTCCTGGATACTGCGACTGCAGACAGCACACAAGGCAGAGGACAGAGTTTTTCCCACTACAGACCGAAATTCAGCCGCTGAATCTTTTTTTTCTAAAACCGAAAAACGTTTTTTCAACAACTAAAAGTTAGGGCCTTATAAGGGCATCCTCCAAAACCCGAACAATTGGTTTAGCGCGTCAATAGCAGAGAACATAGAGATAATGCAATTTAAAGGAAGAGGCTTCACCGAAACCTTTTTTAATTTTTTTTGAGCAATGATGAAGGTGATTTAGAAGGCTTGCAACCAAACTTTGAAATTCTGACACCTGTCGAATAGAGAGCGCGTAGAAAAAAAACAAAAACGCACATGCAAACTTTTTAGGATGAATAACAGTACTGGTTTGGCAAACAAACTTGAGTTGACCATCAGGTTGATTTTTTTCCAAAAACAGTCAGTGATCATGATGTTATGGAGAGAATTTTTCACTTCCATCGACAATTAATCATTGAATATTTGCCTCTGTTCAGTTTGAAATGGCAGTGAGAGCCAATTTAAGGAAACTCAGTAAATGCTTCAAAGTTGTGAGAGTTTGTTCGTTTGTTTGCAGCAATGGCATGTGTAAATCTTGTCCTTCTACTGTCGAAAAACTCTAGTCAAATGAAAGTCTTTCTTTGTTCTGCTTGTATTGGGACCACTGTATATAAATAATCAAAACTATCTCTACACGTAAAGGACTAAATAAAATAAGCCGTGTAGATGGCAGATCCCTTATGTTTCCTATAAGATCAGTGCTAGACAAATGAGAATTTCCAAGTGTGCTTAATTTGTTTGTACCTGTAACAGTGATGACCTTATTCATAAGCCGGCCACGTGAGCCTATAACATGTTTTTTTCCCTGTTTTGACCATCTTTTACTGCTATTTGCGACTCTATCCTCGACATTGTCCAAAAGTCATTAACTCTGTTAGTGGGCCCAAGTTGCCTGCTCTGGTCGCCCCCAATTAGAACACAGGATTCGCTTCATATTGCCTACAGGCACTGCCAGCGGTATGATTTATAATCATAATGATTATTAAATTAAATTTATAATGTTATTGTTATTTTTAAAAATATTAGAGGCAGTATGTTGCAATGACTAATCATCATCAAAATGATTTTTTTGCATTACTCACAAATAAATGATCATGATGTGATGCAAGTATCTTATGGTTTTTGCGACTTTTTCTTCAAACAGACTAGACAAAGAGAGACAAAAATTCGAGATAGCAGCAGAAGCATGAGCGAATCCTTCGTTGCAGCAAGCACTGAACTGTAGCACAGTTTCAATGGTATTTTAAAGGCACAATCATAGAAAATATGCTACATATTTCCCTTGAAAATAACTATAAACAACCTGCACGAGTAAGCCTTCTTTAGATATCATCAGTCTCTTATCTCCCTCTCTCTCTCTCTCTCTCTCTCTCTCTGTCTCTCTCTCTCCTCTCTCTCTCTCTCTCTCTCTCTCTATCTCTCTCTCTCTCTCTCTCTCTCTCTCTCTCTCTCTCTCTCTCTCTCTCTCTTATAGTTGTGTTATCAGACCGAGGTAATTCTAAGTACCTCTGTAAGCGAAAGCCAAGGATAACTCATTTGTGAGCTCAATTCGTGTGATGAGTAACAACCATAGAATCGAAAGAGGAAATGCCTTCAAAATTGGACTAAGTAACAACAAGCGACACTGAATTGTTTAATTGTGATAAGTAATAATTAATGTCCGTTCAAGTAGCAGTAGTTGATACAAAGGAGACCTTACAGTTTGAAGGAATAAAAGAGCCCAACAAATGAATGATGACTGACACTGATTCTCTTTAGCTTAGTGCGGATCAAAAATCTGATACGAAAAAACAAAAAAAGATAGTATGAAATGACTTGACTTGCGTTATAATGGAACGACAGGAATAGCGAATATTAAACAATGAAAACACAATAAAAATTACCAGAACAAGAAAAGGAAAAGATAGATGGCGAGGTAAGAGGGAAGACGTGGTAAAGGGAAACGGAAAGAAGCTTAAGAGGATAAGGAAAACGACAAAGACAGGTGCAAAATGCAAGGACAACGAAAAAGAAAAGGGCGAGAATAAGGGCAATAACAAGGGCAAGAACGAAGGCAAGGACCTGCACCAGGACCACAACCAGGAAAATAACAACGACAACAACAGCAATAAGGGCACGTATACAAAGATGGACATGGACATGCTTTATTTTTACTTATGAAGAACTATGTTCATTGAACTCTCCTTTGGAGCTGATTTTTTTCTACTCTACGTTATCTACGAAGTCTGAGAAAAGTTGTTTTTACAACCACGTTTTACCCTTATCAAATGTGTAGTCTTAAACGAGAAAGCACTCCGTGGATGACTAAGCAATAAAATGCAATGCAGCATATTATTACTCACGACTTAGTAAGCTGGCAGTACATTAAACTTACATAAGTTGACCTGCATGTTCAGGAAGCGCTTCTGGTTCAATGACCTCGATAGGATTATCCGATAGCATTCTTGAATCGAAACAAGATAATATATAGCAAAATTATTACATTGTTGTTCATCATCATCATCAGTCATCAACGAGTAAGGGCTGGAGGTTTCTCTCTAACGAAGTACTCTCCTCTTGCAATCTACATTTTATGTGAATATTTGGGTAGATGATACCACAAATGCTGGGTCGTTTAGGGTTACCCTCCAGGTTCTCCCCCATCCTAGCGTCAGCACTTCACTGATGACGCCCAGAAGGCCGAAACAGTACTGTCTGCAGTTAGATATAGCTCTTTGGCATACAAAGCTTTGCTTTCATGTCCAAATTGAGCACTCTATTTAGGATGAGTCATTGCTGTTGCAATTGCGCATGCTCACTAGTTTATTCTAATCTGAGCACTTTGGCATGGCTTAGACGATACCACAACTGTTGGGTCGTTTGGGGTGACCCCCCAGGTTCTCCCCAATCCTAGCATCAGCACTGCACTGATGAGGCCCAGAAGGTCGAAACAGTATTGTCTGCAGTTACATATTTATATATATATTTATAAATATGAAAAATGGATATAAATATTTTTATCGGAGAGTTTACATGCCACAACTGTTTCTGTAAGCCGAGGAAAGGTACGAACCACTCTATACTTACATAAATTTTGCCGCTTTATGATAATAGAATGCACGATAAGGAATGACTTCCAACCGGTTAAAACTGAGCACTCTACTCGTTAAAGATTGAGAGCAAGAGAAAGACAAAAAGAAAGAGTGGAAATTTAAGTTTAAACGGAGAAAATCAAACATGGGGATCATTTCTTGACACTTGGAATTCTATATTTATTTGAAAAGAGGCACACTATGCAAGGGAAACATTTTATACTGCACTCAGAACCCTCATCCAGCTGTTCTTATGCTTAAGTTTTGACAAGTCTTTGTTTTCATCTAACTTTATTTGTGGGAATGTTTTTAGATTTGGCGCCCAAATAATACTCGCTAAAATATCCTACGGAAGATTTGATTTTATCATTCGGGAAAATGTTTCAAAACTTACAGCGCCTGCAATCCAGTAGTTCCATTAAATATGCCTCGAGGCAACTTCTTTAGTTGAATTTTCATGAGGATTCTATTTGAAATGTGTACAAAAAAGCTAGGCCTGTACATGTATAGAAATCGTATAAGGTCGCACAACAAGTGACGATAGATACGACATGCCCGAACGATTTAATATAATTTTTTATGCATTATACATTCAACAAAATTACTTCATCGTGCTACAGTGTACGCCTTACGTACGGCATAAAACTTTTAAGTAGTTTCCCAAATACTCAAACTTGTTGTAGACGACTTCTGATAGATATCCTATTCGTTTCAAAGTTAACAGTTTTTTAGACAATTTCCTCGTCAGACGGTCTGTTGGATCTCTGTTCAATGGCTGATACATCTTGGTCTGATAGGTGTCGGCATCAAAGACCACCCACTAGAGCGTTCTTTGTCTGCTGGCAGAATCTTGATGGACTCGTCCTCTTTTAGTCGTTTAAGTGCTCTTGCATTTCAAAACCACCAGAGCCTAAAATCACGAGGGAGTACTTTGTAATTTAAGCTCTGGTGATTTTGCCCTATGATTCTTTTATTCACCTTTGCGTGATTTATCTACCACTTACAACACTTTAAGCTGATCGCAATTGCTGAATACATCCTCTGGTAAATACTCCAACTGGTTACCGGACAAATGCCTGCCGAATTCGAAGTAACTCATACGTGGTGAAGAAAACGTTCAAAAAGAAAAAAACTTATCTGACGACAACGATAACCCAAGAAGAGTTTACTAAACTCTTCTTAGGTTGTCGTTGTCGTCAGAGTCAGAAAAGTGTTTTCCTTTGTGAACGTTGAATTCTGCTACTAACATATGGATAACTGGCAACGATATATGACATCACTTTAATTTTAATACCCGTATTTCATTGTTTATTCATATACATATTGATTTAATGATCCCTTCCTATATCTTCTTTACCTAATTCATCGTTTAATTCTTACCTATCCACCCACACATTTTAGTTTTGAGTCTAATTTCATTTAAAGAAAAAATATTAAAATTCAATACATCAATCATACAAATGTACGACATGTAGTTTCCTAACTTACAAAACCCAGAGATGACGAATGCTCTTGAAAATTTGTGAAGGCAATTCCCGAAGGTGGTTGTTAGTTAAATACCTACCAATGTCAGAATAAAAAGACTCGTGAAGAAAATTTCATGATAAACGTAAATGTATATGAAATGAGGTCAAGCTTCTTTTAGCTTGAAAGTGTTTCGACCATAAGTTTCTTCGATAGGAGAAAGAGGGCATAATGGGTTAAAAAATGCGATGTGCGAGCATTTATTTTAAGATGTATTTACTAATGACCTAACATGATTAAAATCATTTGTTATCCTAGCGACTTGATCGTCTCCTAGCAATGCGACTGTTCTCAGAGATTCACATTAAATTAATGTTGTCTTTGCTGGTAGGAAGAGCCACATCACCAAAAGAAAAAAATATATATATATTTTTTCCAAATAACTCTATGATGAGAAGTCATCTAACTTACAATCGAGAAGGAGAATTTCTTGAGAAAATATCTGAAGGCAACGCTTCTAGATTGTTGTTAGTTAAATACCTATAAATACCGGAAAAAATAAGGATGATGGTAATGATAATGATAATTATATTGAAAACAAAAACCTCATTAAAATTAACTTTCAACGCGTTTCAAAACACGCGTACTACAAGGTTTTTGTTTTCAATATGATGATGAATGATACTTTATTAGCTTCGACAATCAAAATTTCGCAAAAATAATGATAACTAAAATAATAAAACTGATTATGATGACAATAAAAAGAATGAAAACGATAGTAATTGTAATAAGCAGTGGATGAGTGCATTCCCAAACGCAAGAATAAAAAGAGATCCAGTGCCCCCTGGATTACACAGGAACTTATCGTTTTGTGCAAAAAGAAGAAATTATTGTATAATAGAGCTCGCAGAAAAAACAATTCAACTATTTGGGAAAAATATCGGCAACTCAACAATTCTGTTAAGAGACTTTGTAACACAGCTAGATGGTCTTATATAGAGAAACTTGCACTTGATCTTCAGGAAAATGAAAACCCGAAACCTTTCTGGAATTTTGTTAAGTCCAAGAGAAGAGGCACTAATAATCTCATCTCTATAAGCGTCGATGGATGTGTTCTGACTGACGACTTCAGTATTGCTCAGAGTATGAACTCATACTTCTCTTCGGTGTTTACTACCGAAGATTATGCAAATTTTCCCACTCAAGACTGCACTGTTGACAAGAAACTTGCGAAAATTGATTGTTCTGTCAATGAGGTCAAACGCCATCTTCTGAAACTCAAGCCCAATAAGTCTCCTGGGCCTGACCATATCGCGCCGTGCATTTTTAAGTCGTGTGCTTCGGAATTAGCACCTTCGTTGACGTATATGATAAACAAATCGTTGTCTCTTGGCCTTTTGCCTGAGGAATGGAAACATGCCGACATTACACCTCTACATAAGAAGGGTTCCAAATCTTCGAGAGAAAATTACCGCCCAATTTCCCTTACTTCAATTGCTTGTAAGATCTGTGAAAAAATTGTTTTTGATAGGATGATTAAGTTCTGGCGCGAAATCGACTTTATCAATAGCAACCAATTTGGCTTTTTACGAGGAAGATCTACTACAACTCAAATGTTATCAACGTTTAATGACTGGGCGAAATCCCGTAATTCATCCACTCCTACCGATGTTGTTTTTCTGGATCTTGCCAAAGCCTTTGACAGCGTTCCTCATGAGCGACTGCTTTTAAAATTGAAATGTAGCGGCATCGACGAATGTTTACTCAACTGGCTGAGACATTTTTTGGTGGGGCGCAAACAACGTGTAGTCGTTAGGGGATCTTATTCTGATTGGTCGTGCGTTACCTCCGGAACTCCACAGGGAACCATTCTCGGGCCCCTATTGTTTTTATTGTATATTAATGACATATCTGAATTCCTATCATCTACAGTGAAACTATATGCAGACGACACGAAGATCTACAGAGAGATAATTGACCCTATAAAAGATAGTCAGCTTCTTCAGGATGATCTTAATAATCTTAGCGCATGGGCTCGTAAGTGGCAGCTACGTTTCAACGCAGACAAATGCGAATCTATGCGAATTACGCATTTACGCGATAAGTCGGTAACTAATTATTTCTTAGAAAAGCCCCTGAAAGATGTGACTAATTTTAAAGATCTCGGTGTCACACTAACTAGAGATCTTTCATGGGGCCATCACATAAGTATCACTGTCAATAAAGCGAACAAAGTTTTAGGTTCCATTAAACGCTCAGTAGGCACCGCTAACACAAATGTTTTTTCTATGCTGTACATGTCTCTGGTACGGCCAATCTTGGAATATGCGGTACCTGTTTGGTGTCCTTACCTTGTTAAGGACATCCATACCCTTGAAAATGTACAGCGAAGAGCCTCAAGACTCGCTTTAAATCAACGCAAAGGAGAAATGTCCTATGAAGACCGATGCAAACTGCTAAAATGGCCCACTCTCTCTGACCGTAGAACTTACTTATCTTTAGTCGAATGTTATAAGATAGTTTTTGGTTTTTATCATTTAAATTTTGAAGACTTCTTTGATATTGCCACGATTCGGTCTACGAGAGCAAATCATCAATACAAACTCTATATTAAACCAGCTAGACTTAATTGTTACAAAAATTCTTTTTTTATTAGGATTGTCAAATTATGGAATGAGTTACCGGGTGATATAGTGGAAGCTGACAGCTTTCAGCATTTTAAATCTAAACTTAAATCGTACTTAAATATTTGATTGTAATGATTTTGATTTATATTTTGTCTTTTCTTTTAAGGGAGTTTTTACACAGGGATAACCTCTTAACTTCCTTTTCTAGAAGTATTTTCTTTTTAGTTTTATTTGTATATAATAGTTATCATCTGCTTCTGGAATAAATAAAGTATGTATGTATGTATGTATGTATGTATAAAGAAGATAACAGAAGCTACGATACTAATGATTACAATGAAATGGGAAAGGCAAAGGGAATGGCATAGCTAGCCAAACAAGATAAAGTGCGGCGACCATATGATAAATCGCTTATCGTCTGAGCTAAGTCGAGTTGGATGGGAAAATATATGGATCTGGGTCATGACGTTATGACCTCCAGCCATATAATTCTTTTCTTTTCAGCTGACCTTCACCCTACGTTAACGACACAGACTACAATCTTTGTCTTGGTAACTCATTTACCGACACGTTCCCTGTAACTCATAAAACTCTGTCATAAACCAGTTTTCCCCTGGCGGTAGCATTTTGAAATATTCCCTGGTGAACGTAATGTGACTAGTTTTTTTTAACAAATTTTTTTGTTTCAATTCAAGCTTTGCTGTTTAGCATTGTTGAATTGCTCGTTCCGAAGATTTCTAGAATTACGAACCGTTTTCACGTGGTGCCTGTTCTGTTTCAATGACACGATTATGGACACAAAACACGAGTATAATCCACTCGACCGCTGGCAAAACAATTAGAGTCGGTCCTTATGTGAAAAAATAAAAAATAAAAAAAACTGAGCTGTGAATCCTATATATCTTATATACTGTTGATGCTGTTTTAATATCATAATGCACTTATCAATTGAAATCTCGACCCCCCCCCCCTCCCCCACCACCCCGGGCCAAGGTGGGAGAATGTGGGGGATTTTTATGGTATTTAAAGGCACGGTTCGCCCATGAGGGTGGAAGATTTCTCAGGATTTTCTTTACACATTCATCGAGGTCGGGGAGAGGTGGGGATGGACTCGTGCCTAGTCTTATCACGGTAATTTCTTCACGTGGTCACTGGAGTCGCTCGCTGGATTTCGATAAACTGTGCTTTGCAGTTTTGTTTAGGCATCCCGGATTTGAAAGGTATAAAGTTTCATGATATTTTTTCTTTTATTTCATCATTTATATTAATCCTTTGGGATTTTGCCTTGAGCTCTCATGGTTCATTGGCTGGAAAATGCTATTGTTTTTTAATCAAAGCTTCTCACACAATGCAGATACACGCTCTTCCACTTCTAGAGTTTATTAAAACCCCATGGTTTCTTAAGTGCTAGATTTCCTCTTTCTTTAGGGTCCAAAATATAAATTATAGCTCCTAGGAGCTATTTTGTGTTGTCTATTTAAATATAACATCAATTTACCCACGTTTTGTCGTGCTACACAGGATTCTTATATGATATAAAATAAAAGGTGCAGATAGGGTTGGATACACAGCAGTTTATCATATTTGGCTTTTACTTGAGCTAAATTTGTACGCTAAAGAAGTAGAAAATTGGAACTAAATGCTTATAGTCAGTCAGGGAACAACATTTGTTTCCCCACCAAGGTGGGGGTTTTACCTGTCAATATGCCCCCAGTAGGGTGGAGGTTTCTTAAGATTTGTAATGATGTCAAATCAAATCCCCACCTTGGCCCGGGTGGAGGGGGGGGTCGGGGTTTCAATTGATAAGTGCATAATATGAAAGGTATACGTTAAGAACAATGAAATCAGGGTAGATCCAGTTTCCTCTGCAGAGAACGTGGATAACGCCTCTTGTAACCAACCTCTAATTACAAATTCTCCCCATAGACCTTAAGAGTGAACGGAAAAAAAAACATTTTCTCTTCTCGAACTGTTTTTGAAAGTTGAAACCGCGGAAGTCATTATATTTATCTACCTCGTTTTATTCTTTAGTGAACATTGTTATAACATGAAGTGGTCTAACTTACAGTGATTCTAAATGACCATTGTTTGCGAATATATCAGAAGGTAACTCCTCGAGTTTGTTTTTGCTTAAATCCCTAAAACATTATAATAATTAGCAATTATAGATAATTGTACATAGTGGCTAATATTAACCGAACCGAAAGTGAAAGTTGTTACATCAACTCCTAGCTTTCTCATGGTCTCGAAACTGAGTAATTGAGATATTTGCAATGACTCAGTCCTTGTGTTAACTGAAAAAGGTGATTCAATTGTGTTATCTCAAAAAGTTTCTTCATCTGAAATGGCAATGGGACTCCTTGTGGAATTCAAAAGTGTAATTTCAGACTAAATGGCACTCCACTCACTTCAATCAACGTTCTTTTCAGTAAGTTTTATTTATTTTTTCAATTTGTCAGATTGCTGTTTGACACTTATGCATCGAAATGGCAGATAAGTCTTGTAAACGTAAAATAGGCCTTTAGGAGAATTGAAAAATGTTAAAAATTACTTTAAAATTTGGATATTCAACAGGAACCACCCTCTAATCTCCAACCACAAAGAAAATACCTGCGACAGTTATCGTGCGTTTTTTCATTAAACACCGAAGCGACAAGATGTTTTCCAACTTACAGCTTCCTGAGTGAAGGATTGCCGCGGAATATATCAGTGGGCAACTGCCGTAGCAGGTTGCTGCTTAAATTCCTAGTACAAAACCAATTGAAAAAGGAGTATTATTTGTTTTCCCTACGTCGTTGAAATGCCAATTGAGTCCATGAAGATCCGAAAACTCCTTTTCATTCCAACAGAAGAGCTAAACCTTACTTTATAGGGGAGGGGTGGCATACAGCAGGCTTCTGACTACATCAAGTTTCTTTTCTGATGCTGATCAGCTTTAAGTTTTTTTTTTCTTTAAGTGAACATAAAAGCGTTTGAATACTCGGTTGTGGGGTATATGTTTCCACACAGGTCATGTGTGGTATGAATATTTAAAGCTTCGGAGGACGTAACATGGTGTCATGTTGACTACTATAACCATTTATAACCACTAAGTCATCCAACTGGTTCAGTTTGCCCTCAGGCCCGAAGTGTAACTTACCTAGGAATTAGAATTTTTTCGTTCTAAGCCATATCTTTTCTCCATTTTCGCCAATTTTGGCGTGAGATCATGCATAAGATTTCAGACAAAATTACACTCCACACAGTCAATTATCACTTATTTTTTTAGTCATCATTTTACTGTTTTTTTTTATTTATTTCTTAATTCATTTCACTAAATTATTCATGAACCAGACGAATAAGGGTCTAGTGGTGAAACATGCAGGTGTCAGATGACAAAGATTTGCCTCATTCTTCTTTAACCACTAAGTTGCCTAGTACTGAGAGCTAATAAGCCTTTAACTTATCCAAAATAGCAAGTTGAAGATTTTAAACCATGCCGAATAAGAATATTTGATATCATTCTATTCATCTTAATAATGTACATATGACATGATCTTGTCTCTCTTTCCAACTGAACTGAACTGAAATGGTGGCGAAAATCATCATGCCCTTTGTCTTAGACGTCAGCAATAAAAACATGAGGGTGTTTAACTTACAGCGATGTGAGATGATAAAGGCCTGAGAAAGCATATGAAGGCAATTCCAATAGTTGGTTGCTGCTTAAATTTCTTGTAACACCAGATGCATCAATAGATAGAGAAATAAATGGATGGATGATAGAATAAACGTAAATTACGCTTTTACCTAGTATATGGAACCGTAATGAAAATAACGGCTTGCGAAGATATGCGTTTTTCTATCAACAAAAAACAAACAAAAAGCAATCTAACTTACAAACTCATGATACGATGATTGTTTCTGAATATATGTGAGGGCAACTCGCTTAGAAGGTTGCTGCTTAAATTCCTGGCAAAATTAAATCAAATGTAAAATGTGGTATTTATGTTTTGCGTCATAATAGTTCTGTGAAATAAATCGAGCTTCAGACATGATTTGACTCTAGTTCAAAGATTTAATAAATGTAGTCGGGGAATTACAATTCATCGACCAAACGTCTCGACACTCCTGTCTAGTGCCTTCATCAGGGGTGATCTAATCGCTGTAATAAGAGCCCCTTTTATATGCTCACTAATTAGCTGCCTTTTTTTTTTCTGACGAGGAGTAAATAGGCGTCAGGTAGTAAGTCGCCATTATCACGATGAGGAGCATGAACGGAGTTGACATGTCAAGATTCTAAATAAAGGCGCTGGTGGTAGCGACGATTAGTGATGATGATTTTAGAATTATTCGATCCAAGCCAACTGTATGGTTAATTAGGCAAGTGTGCTCCAACAAAGCTGAAACGTGTACCAAACTGACGTTTGGTCTGTCCGATATACACGTGTAATTGAAAAGGTTTTTGAGCAACTTTTACGTTGTGGCCATTCCAAATTGCCTTGATAGGCTCTGTAACACCCTTGATGTAGGGAATAACAGCAAAACCAGTCGCTGGTTCCTTCTCATCAGGAGTGGTACTAGTTGTACCTGCTTTCTGGCAGTTACGGAGAAATGTTTCAGTATAGCCGTTTGCCTTTAGGACGTCGGAAACATATTTTCTCTCCTCAACCTTGGAATGAAGTGTAGACGGTAGATAGTCAGCTCTCTTAAATACAGTTTTAGCATCGGACGTTTTATGGCAAATAGGGTGGTGAGAGTCAAAAGCGAGATATTTGTGGGTGTAGGTCGGTTTGCGAAAAACATTTCTCTGATTTCCCCTGAAAGGGCATGTGTCCATCCCTTTTCACCCTCAAGGGCTAATTGGGTAGATAGCTTCACTGAATTCAAATGTGATCAGAGGCTTTCCGCTTCACTACCGGATACTGCTGGAATGATATAATAGACATATCGTTTCCAAAGCAAGGGTTTAACCGGCGAAGGGGCTAAAGTTCTTCGTTCTAAAGCGTCATGATGGCGGCTTACCACCTAACGCCTATTTACTCCTCGTCAGACAAAAGAACAGCTAATTACTGAGCATATAAAAAGGCCTCTTATTGGAGTTTGACTAATCGTCATGGGTCGTGGGTCGTGGGTCGTGGGTCGTGGGTCGTGGGTCGTGGGTCGTGGGTCGTGGGTACAAGTTGTGGGTCGTGGGTGAGGGTGTGGATAAAAGTCGTGGGTGTGATTAATACTTAACAATGACAATAATCATTTAAAATATTACTTATAATAATACATAAATATTATACAACCCTTGTCATTGTATCAGCTCGGTTTAATGAGCCTAATATTTCATTGATTTCATCCAACAGAATGAATTCATTTCACCCAAAAAGAAAAATGAAACCAAAGACAAAGCCCTTATTTGCAGGATGATGTAATCTCTTAAAATGAGGGTCATTCCAAAGAGTTTGAGGAGTTTTGTTCAGGTCAAACGCTTGATCAACACACAAAAAAATAATCTTACACTGAAAAGAGAGAAGTATTCAACTTAAAAGAACAACGTTTTCAGAACATGAAAGAGGCTTCGAGGATCAGAAACACGGCTATTGGCCATGTTCTTGAATCAAAATTAAATTGTGCTCTCAGTGCCGGTTAAAAATAAATGAAGTTTCAGAAGTAAAAGGTTATTCCTTCTGTTGGTTAGGGAAGATAAAGCTTGTGTTGATCAATGACATTCAGACAAAGAGCCGAATGCTTCATCAATTGTCACCTCCGTATCGCGTACCATCTACCCCGAATCTGAGAAAAAAAATTAAGTGAAACAACGAACTGTTGCAAGATAAGCCGATATATAGATAGCAACGTTGCAACGTTAGTTGCAGGTCTGGAGATGTTGGCTCCAAGGTTTTTCCAAGGCACCAAAATACAAAACCTCTGGTATCCAGTGTGCGGTACAATCGACAACCGGAAATCCTAAGCCTGTGTTAAATTGGTCACGACAACTGGCATCGGTGATAAGAAATTAAATGAAGAACCAATTAGCACAATCTTAAAATTTTTCTTCGTCCATTTAACTGGCCAGGTCGTCCTTTTCTAAATCATAAAATAAACTAGATATGAAGAATTATTTAAATAGGTAAATTAATAAATAAAGAGGTTCTAATAATTTCAATTTTTAAACGATTCATTTTTTATCTGACAAAGAGCAGACTCTGCAGAGTTTCGAAATGTGACATACTCAAGAAACATACGTTTCATTGTTCGTCGAGAGGTATTGCATTACTTCACGGTATCTAATGACAGTCATGTTTCACGTCTTGTTTTGAGACGCTTACATGATAAAATTTTAGAAAGAAGAATAACAACGGTTCAGGTCACGTTTCGCGAAAAAAGCCAGTCATTTCGCAATTTCCATGAAGAAAAGGCGCTTCAACTTTCACGGCGATAGAACCAAATCACGTTTAAAACCAGCCACAGGGTCCTTCACGATCACGAAAAAACCCTTTTTCCCTACAAAAATAACAGTAATTGATTATTAGTAGTGGTACTATTAACATTATTAAATATGAGCTTAACCATTAATTGTTATGTATTATCCACACCCACGACTTTTACCCACACCCATGCCCACGACCCACGACTTGTACCCACGACCTACGACCCACGACCATTAGTCAAACTCCTCTTATTGCAACGATCAGATCACCTCTAATGAAGGCACTAGACAGGAGTGTCGAAAAGTTGGGTCAATGAATTGTAATTCCTCGATTACATTTATTAAATCGTGAAACCAGAGTAGCATCAAATCATGTCTGATTGTCCACCTGGTTGCTGGGTGAACTTAAATATATCCTAAATTGAGCTTATCATGAACGCCTGATACCTTCACTCAGCACATACAATAGTGCTCACTTAGTCTTGATCAGGAGGATAGAAAGGACCGTAATTATAGCTTTAACTGGATTTTTCTCTCTTTTTTTCTTTGAAAGTTTTTTTTTAATACTGTTGGAAACGGATGAAGCCTTACTGTTGTTACTAACCTCATGCTTTTACTAAATGAGAAAGGTTTATAGGAGCTTTGAAACACTTAGTTGGGTACGTTTTTGTTTTTTTAATTATAGATTTCTAAAGGTATACTTTAGACTCAAAGCTTCGGTTGATTCAGTTGAGTTCAGATGGTCACACTGTACTAAATAACAATATCATCGAAATACTCAGCGTGTCTAGAATGCCCAAATAAATGTCTGAAAAAATTCCTGCCGAAGACTACGTTTGCCTCCTCGACAGAGGCGCGCTTAGTCGATCCTTGGTACTGGATAACGATGCCTGCTGACAGAGGTATCTATCTTCGTATAACATTACATCTACCAAGCTTCTCGTATGATTTGGTATAGAACAATTTTGGCTCACAACCATTTGTCGAGTCCCTCGTGATTTTCCTCAGCTCACTACCTATTCTTGAGCAGCTACTGTGTACAATTAATTTTTCGCCCTTGTCTGGTCTAGAACGTTTGAAAGTAGTCCAGGGGCGTTTGGTGAGTTTTCCCTCAGCCTATCGCAGTCTGATGTTTGTATGTTCAATAACTGAAACGTTGATGATGATGGTGATGGTGATGTGTGAGTGAATGTAAATGGTAACTCCCAAAATAAAGTGAACTTTTCCTTACGAAGTGGCTATGAGCCACTCCAAAAAATGGCACAGAGCGAATTTGATTTCTAAGAGACTTTATCGTTTCATTATGGCCCATATTGATAACATTTCACTGAAGTGATTACCCTTTTCAAATATTTCTAGTCATCATTATCATCGTTATTCGTATCCGTATTGGTGCCAAAGATAATGAGTCTTCTCTAAACGAAACAACAGTATATTAGCCGAACACTCTCAGAGTAAAAGGAGCCCTATCTTACAGCCTTTCCAGTTTAACATTGGTCATGAAGGTATCGTTATGTAGATTCTCCAGTTCGTTGTAAGCTAAATCCCTAAAAAAAATTCGATAAAAATTATATATAATTTTGAGTTGTGATTAGATGTACTTTGTTATCTACACGTACAAGCAATCTCTCTACTAATTCGAGGTGAACATAAATTTGTTATCACCCCTCATTTTAAAAGGTAGGGAAATATGTGAAATTTCCAGGTGTGCTATACAGGAAATAAGGGAGAGGAGCACATAAAGCTTAAATTTTCACGACCTTTCTGTTGTGGAATTGTTGCTTTGGTGCACTAGAAATGAAAGACATGACAATATGCAAATTTCATCTTATTGTCCAGATGGAAATTCATTTATCAAGTCTCTAAAGATTCTCCTTAGCTCGCTGCCAATAACTAGCGTGTACCATTATTCGGTTTAGATCTTTTAAAACAGTCCATGGGCGTTTTTGATGAGCTTTCACTCGGCCTGTCGCATTCTGTCTACCTTTGTTCGGCAAAGGGGTTGATGTATGAATCGACATAAAGCTGAGGATGATGATACAGCTTTAGTGATGTACGAGTAAAAGAAGAGACAGTGAGGTACGATTTGAGAAGTGTAAATGAGCTAAAAGAAAAGATCAAAGATTCAGTTCATTAATTGATTCAACAGGGTCCATGTGGTTAACAGTTCAATAACTAAAGTGGTTCCCCTTGTCAAACATTTATACGTTATCATTGTTATTGTTAGTTTTGTTTCCAAAATGGCGTAGTAATTTGAAAATAACAATATATCAGCCTAATGCTTATGAGTGAAAGAGGCTCTAACTTACAAGCTTTTCAGATTAAAATTGTTTATGAAGATATCTTTGGGTAAGTTCTCCAGTTGGTTGTACGCTAAATCCCTAGAAAAATCCCAGAAAAAATTAAAATATATAATTATAAGTTCAGATAAAATGTATTTTTATAGCTACAAGCTATATTACTAGTTATCCAATATATAAACACAATCACAAACACACAAACCGTATAGATGAGGTGAAATGAAACGAAAACAAAAGGCATTGGACTATCAACAAGCTTGTAGATAGCAATATCCAAGAACTATTTTTCATCAACTTGAGAATAACTATAATTATACTTTTTTTGTTTTCTAACTTTATTTCAAAACAAGATACGTCCAAACTTACAAGTTTACCAAAGCAGAGTTGCTGACGAAGATATCTTTGTCTAACTCCCTCAGTTGATTATAGCCTAAGCTCCTATGACAAATAAAGGTCGAGAATAGAATAAGAACCTGGGTTGAATACATACTTTTGAAAACTTGTGCATTGCATCTTTTGCGGGAAAAATCATGAGAGGTAAGTCATAGGAGGATAAGGGAATATGCCAGCGAAGTTGCTCATTAGATTTCTTTTCGTGTTCTTTTCTAAAGCTCCAACGCCCAAAGTGGCTAAAGTAACCCAGCCAAGGATTTAAATGTACGCCTCTATCTTCGGCAACTGAGATATCTATGTTTGGAGAAAACTGTTTACAGATGAACGGTTAAATTTCATTCGCTTACTCAACTACACCGCCATTAAGAAGCGATTTTTCGTTAATGATTGAGCATGACTGGGCATGGTCTAATTAAACTTAAAAGCGTTCAGCATACAGTAACAAAAATTTACCATCCTTATCAAGAGGCGATACCTCGTAACACAACTGTGATCATTAGTCAAAACTCATTTTGCAATGACTTACCATACATGCCAAAACTAAAAATAATTCCGTAACAAGAAGAGGAATCTAAACATACAGCAATTTCAGCCTTGTATTCCTTTCGAAAATGCTTGTGGGCAACTCCCATAACTGGTTGTTTGCTATGTAGCTATCAGAATAAGATAAAAGTATATATCATTATCTTAGGTCAAATTCCATTGTTTTCTACAGGGAATCGAAAGGATATCTTAAAGCATCTGCAGATAATAGAAGGAGAATTAGGGCAATATATTCTTAAAGTCTTTCTACGCTAAGAAGGGTTTATGTTCTGCATAATTCTGTAAACTTTGAATCAACGGACGGCAGGTTTCAACATATCGCTCAAAAAAAGCTGCACTGATTAATGTATGTTGACTTATCTACGTTCACAATACATATACCTGAAGAATGCTTCTTGGAAAGTCTGTCGGTATGGCAGTATGGGAGAATGGGAAATCGGACGACTGTGAGCGCACCGAACATGCGAGATTTCTGACGCAAATCGACTTTTCCATGTTTGTTATACATACGGAGTACTGTGACGGATTTTTGATTTCTTGACTTTTTTCCATCTTGTGCTCCACGCACCAATTAATCTACGCTTATTCTTTATGTTTTTCCCTTATTCTTTTAGGCACCATATAGGAAGTCTTTTCGGTGTTACAGTGCTCGATACATAAAAATAGAGCGCTATATACGTTGAGTAATAAAATACAAAGACTACGCTTTCCTCTCTACAAGCCCGTTGCGTGAATATTGACTCGTCAGGGGATTTTATTCTCCTGACGAGTGAGTGATCACGAAACAGGCTTATAGGGATGAAAGCGTAGTCTTTGTGTTTTCTTAACTCAACACACACACACACACACACACACACACACATATATATATATATATATATATATATATTGTGGGAGGAAAAAGACAAGTAAACTACAAGTTCATCCCTACAAGCCTGTTTCGTGGTCGCCCACTCATCAGGGGATTTCCTGATCAGGGGAAATCCCCTGATGAGTGGGCGATCACGAAACAGGCTTGTAGGGATGAACTTGTAGTTTACTTGTCTTTTTCCTCCCACAATATATACTTCGCTCTACTTCTATGTATTGAGCACTGTTCTACGAAAATCAAGTCACACTTTATATATATATATATATATATATATATATATATATATATCATCCACTCATCAGGGGATTTCCTCATCAGGGGAAATCCCCTGATGAGTGGGCGACCACGAAACAGGCTTGTAGGGATGAACTTGTAGTTCACTTGTCTTTTTCCTCCCACAATATATACTTCGCTCTACTTCTATGTATTGAGCACTGTTCTACGAAAATCAAGTCACACTTTATATATATATATATATATATATCATCCTCGGAGACCCAGGGGCTGTGAGTCGATTTCAAGCTAGGGCAGAAGAGCCCCTGGGACAATGTCTTAAAAGACTAGTTCCAAACGGTCGCAGTCGTTCTGGCATCTGATTGGTGCCAGAAAATCTTTGTGTTTTTCTGCCCAATCAGAGTGAAGTATGCTTTAGAGTCCTTTCGCCATGTTTGTTTGGGCCGTACGCTGGAGCTTTGCGTGTCTGAAAACATCTCTCCTTCCCACAATGTTCTCGATAAGTTTTTGTTCAGATTTTAATTAGCTAACCGGAAACACAGCTAGCTTTCTCTAAGTGCTTGCTGGAGGTCGTCCACGAACTTAACGTTCTCTGCAACCTTGGCCATATTGTGAAAGACTTTACTACAAAGCGAAGATTAGATTTTGGCGCGCACAGAAAGCTGCGTAATTATAAGCGCCAGTTGCTCGACATAACTGCGTGGTCCGTGCGACGAAATAACTTCAAGGGATTAGCAAAGTTTCAGTTACAGCAAATTATACAAGAAATCTAGAAAGATTTAAGCTTACATCTCGTTTAACGTTTAAGGCGACATATCAACGCCTGCAACCATTATGTTTTATACGAACCTCGCAAACTTTTAAACACGTTCTCTTGGGATACCAGCGAAAGTATTCCGTATAATTTCCTGTAAGATTTTCGCGGACAATCTGATCGATTTCTCTTACATTGTGTGCTGAGACTGAAACTTTTCACCTCAAGCAAAGCTTCGTCGCACGGCTCTAACAAACATGGCGAGCAACTGAGCTTCTTGTATATGTCCGTATTAAGACACACGAAAGGACTCCAAAGCACACTTCACTCTGATTGGGCAGAAAAACACAAAGATTTTCTGGCACCAATCAGATGCCAGAACGGCTGCGACCGTTTCGAACTAGTCTTGTAAGACAATGTCCCCAGCGGCTCTTCTGCTCTAACTTGAAACCGACTTGCAGCCCCTGGGTCTCCGAGGATGTATATATATATATATAACCAAAATAGCGGAATGAGATCATCATCTACTAAAAAGTGCTCAATAGCAGGGCTAGAGCTATGGATAATTATACTTCAAGATTTAGGTTTCTTGAACTTTTACTGCAACTCTGAGTTTCATGCCTCTTGCGAAGCAATCGTCAGGCAACTGCCAGAAATAACGGTTACAATCTATAGAAATTTAAAAGACAGAACAATGTGTACATGCGCGCGCAACATAGCGCACGCGCTATCGTAACGTTACGTTCTTTAACAGGAATTTCCTGGCATGTCTGCAACCTGATGTCAGCTCATTTCTTTTGTTTTAACTTGCCATTTGCGGTTTACAAATGATAAAATATTTTTCCCACAAACATAAATTGCGTCTTTTAGCTACATTGGAATACGAACTAGCTTGTTTCACCTTGGGCCACTTAATATTAAACTTAGTGTCCTTATCTTTAAGACTCCATATATATTTGCTAAGTTCAGTAGCATGCCTGTAACGTTTGTTTCGGAATGATATTAACTGGCGCAAGGTGAAACAAGCTAGTTCGTATTCCAATGTAGCTAAAAGATGCAATTTGTGTTTGTGGGAAAAATATTTTATCATTTGTAAACCGCAAATGGCAAGTTTAAACAAAAGAAATGAGCTGACATCAGATTGCAGACATGCCAGGAAATTCCTGTTAAAGAACGTAACGTTACGATAGCGCGTGCGCTATGTTGCGCGCGCATGTACACATTGTTCTGTCTTTTAAATTTCTATAGATTGTAACCGTTATTTCTGGCAGTTGCCTGACGATTGCTTCGCAAGAGGCATGAAACTCAGAGTTGCAGTAAAAGTTCAAGTAACCTAAATGTTGAAGTGTAATTATCCATAGCTCTAGCCCTGCTATTGAGCACTTTTTAGTAGATGATGATCTCATTCCGCTATTTTGGTTATTTCGCTCCTATTATTGTCGAGCACTGTGTCTGACTCATCTCCTATCAATATGGAGAAGGTGAATTTGAACTATTCAACCAAGAATATCCCACTGCCGGGAAAGAACGAATGCTTGAAGAGATTCATCGAGAAGACGGAGCATTTCCTACATCGGATGCGGTGGAAAGCTTATCATTTCTTAAATAATACAGAATCCACAGCAAACGAGTCATACGGTTCCAAATCCAGAAACTCTCCGCCTCAAATCAACGAGTTGCTACCTTTTGAAGATGCCATGACCCAGCTTATCCAGAACATAAAATTCAAGGACACCAAATGCAGTTTTCAAAGTAAGCTACATAGCGACATTAAGAACAAGATTAAGAAGCCAGGCACCCTCCTCATTTCCGCCGATAAAACCAATAATTTCTATACCATGAGTCCTTCCTCATACGACAAATTGCTTCAAGAGAACATTACCAAAACTTACAAAAAGTCAAGCGATCATCTTGTTGACAAGTTAGACTCCCAGTCTGCCAAAATTGCTGAGTGACTCAAGTTAGACGACCGCATTGAGAAATTGGCTAAGGAAGATGCATTCATCACGTTGAAAGATCATAAGCCCAATTTTCAAGACAATCCATCATGCCGCTTAATAAACCCTTCTAAGCCTGAAACTGGGAAAATCAGTAAGCATCTCCTCGATGAAATTAACAACGCTATCATCACCGGCAGTAAAGTAAACCAGTGGAATTACACCTCAAGTGTCCTCAAATGGTTTAATAGTTTAGAAAATAAGAGCTCTCTTTCATTCATCTGTTTCGACGTTTGTGAATTCTACCCCTCCATCACTGAGAAGTTGCTTTCCAAGGCACTAGATTTTGCCTCTAAGCACTGCTCAATCAACAGCCATGAGCGTGAAATCATCTTGCATGCAAAACGATCTCTGCTATTTAACGACGATTGCCCATGGGAGAAAAAATCTGCCAGCAACCTCTTTGATGTTACCATGGGGTCCTTCGATGGAGCGGAAACGTGTGAGCTGGTTGGATGCTTTCTCTTATCAATTCTTACTGAGGAGTATGGTCAAAATATTGGTTTATACCGAGATGATGGTTTGGCTGCCCTCAATGGAACACCGCAGGAAATAGAGAATACCAAGAAAGGTTTTTGCAAAGTCTTCCGCGACAATGACTTAAAAATCACAGTCGAGGCTAACATCACCAAAACCAATTTTCTAGACGTCATGCTTGACCTCTCAAGTGGGAAGTATTACCCTTTTACTAAGGAAGGCAACATCCCCCTGTACGTGCATTAACAATCTAACCACCCACCATCCATTCTGAACAACATCCCTGAATCAATCAATAGGAGGCTCTCCGAGATATCTTCCGACAGGGAATGCTTCGATAGCGCTAAACCTACTTATCAAGAAGCTCTAAAAAAGTGGCTATAGCTACACCCTGTCATTCAACGCTGCATCAAACCAGGCACCACGTCCACGAAGAAACAGGCAGTGGAACATTACATGGTTTAACCCACCATACAGCAAGAACGTGGAAACTAACGTCGGAAAATGCTTCCTTGCACTTATTGATAAGCATTTCACAAAAACTAATCCTCTTGACGGAATTCTCAACTGGAACACCCTTAAACTGAGCTACAGCTGCATGGGCAGCATTAAAACTGTCATATCTCACCACAACAAATCTGAAATCCGGAAACTCGCATGCGCTAATGATCGAGCTAGGAAAAGCTGCAACTGTAGAAAACCTGACATATGCCCCATGGATAGAAGCTGTAAAATGGAAAGCATAATTTACCAGGCAGAGGTCACCACAGAAACCACAAAGGAAAGGTACATTGGTCTCTGTGACACCGCTTTTAAAATGCGTCACAGGAACCACTTGTGTTTATTCCAAAACGAACGTTACAGGCATGCTACTGAACTTAGCAAATATATATGGAGTCTTAAAGATAAGGACACTAAGTTTAATATTAAGTGGCGCAAGGTGAAACAAGCTAGTTCGTATTCCAATGTAGCTAAAAGACGCAATTTGTGTTTGTGGGAAAAATATTTTATCATTTGTAAACCGCAAATGGTAAGTTTAAACAAAACAAATGAGCTGACATCAGGTTGCAGACATGCCAGGAAATTCCTGTTAAAGAACGTAACGTTATGATAGCGCGTGCAGTATGTTGCGCGCGCATGTACACATTGTTCTGACTTTTAAATTTCGATGGATTGCAACCGTTATTTCTGGCAGTTGCCTGACGATTGCTTCGCAAGAGGCATGAAACTCAGAGTTGCAGTAAAAGTTCAAGTAACCTAAAACTTGAAGTATAATTATATTTATTAAAAACTGGATCATTGGATAATGCAATTCAAGACTTTTTATTGGCTTAGCCATTATGGTATATGAGCCAATATACCATAATCTACAAATATGGCAAGCGTACGCGTCAGCTTAAGATCAAAAGGGAACTAAAAATCCTGTTTTTTCTTACAAAATAATAATTTCTTGGGAGAGTTTTTAATAAAACAATTATTCCACTCACGCTTGTTGGATATGAGATGATTATAGCCAACACGGCGCTACGCGCCTTGTTGGCTATCTATCACCTCATATCCAACGCGCGCTCGTGGAATAATTGTTAAACACATATATATATATATGTATGTCGGGAAATGTAGTTACGTCCTTTTTTCCTCTCATAATATATATATATATATATATATATATATATATAAACACTTCAGCCGTTATCAAATGGTTTTGATCTATAGACAACAAATACAACTCTAACTTCATCTGCCTCGACATAGAAGAATTCTACCCATCCATCAGCCTAGACCTCCTAAACAAAGCACTCAACTTCGCATCTGATTTTGACAACATCACCGCCGACGAAAGGAACATTATTATTCATGCCAAAAGCTCGATTTTAATCCACAAACAGCAACTCTGGCAAAAAAAAGGCAACACTACATTTGACGTAACCATGGGCAGCTTCGACGGCGCCAAAACCTGTGAACTTGTCGGAAACTTCCTCCTGTCCCAGCTACAGAATCTCAACATAAACATTGGTCTATAACGAGACGACGGACTTGCCACAACCGACGCCACACCCAGGGACACTGAAAATATCAAAAAAAAGATATGTCGCATTTTTAACGCTAACGGACTCTGCATCACCATAGAAGCTAACAAACAAGTAACCAACTTCCTGGACGTCACATTTAACCTCAGCCAAAACACCTACCAGCCATATACCAAACCCAATACCACACTACAATACGTCCACCGCGAAAGCAACCATCCACCGTCCACCACGAAAAACATCCCCGCCGGCATCAACAGACGCTTATCATCCCTCTCATCCGACAAACCCTCCTTCGACCAAGCCGCTCCCGCCTACCAGAAAGCATTAAACACCAGTGGTTACAGCTACACACTCCACTACGAACCAACGCACACACAAAGTCGCAAGAACCGCAAACGCAACAACATCCTCTGGTACAACCTGCATTTCACCAAGAACACCAGCACTAACATCGGACATAAATTCCTCGCGCTGATTGACAAACACTTCCCCAAAGATCATAAGCTCCGCAGAATTTTCAACAGAAACACAATCAAAATTAGTTACAGCTGCATGGACAATGCAAAACAAATCATCGACAACCACAACAAAAGAATCCTCACCTCCCACGTCAAGACTAACGCCACCGCCACAACCGACACCTCTATCGCAAACAACAACAAGAAATGCAACTGCCGACAGAAAAACTTATGCCCTCTAGACGTAAACTGCCTCAAACAATCTGTCATATACCAAGCTACTATTACACGTAAAGACAACAGCACGACAGACACATACATCGGGCTCACTGCAAACGACTTTAAGTCGCGCTACAACAACCACACCTCATCATTCCGACACGCAAAACACCGCAACTCCACCGAACTCAGCAAAGACATCTGGACACTTAAAGACAACAACATCAATTATTCCATCACCTGGCGCATCCTATCTTCCCACCTGCCCTACAATAGCTCAAGCAAACGATGCAACCTATGCCTTAAAGAGAAATTCCTAATCATCTGCCACCCAGACCTATCAACACTCAACAAGCGTAACGAACTCGTCTCTTCCTGCCGACACAGAAACAAAGCACTCCTACGCAACAGCTGACTTGACACTTTTCACACTGCATAAACCATGTTAATTAGCAATTAGTGTAATATATAAGCGAAGGTATCGCATTATTCTGCCATTAAAATCCCCTAATGACTGGGAAACCACAAAACAGGTCTGTAAGGATGTATATGTAGTTATTTTTTTTTTCCGACTACCACACATTATACCCGCTCTACTATTTGTATCGAGCACTGTTTCACGGACACCAAGTTTAATCCCTCTATTACATTCAAAGGTTGGGTCGCTTGGGGTGACCGTCTCGGTTCTCCTCCATCCTAGCATCAGCATTGCACTGATGAGGCCCAGAAGGCCGAAACAGTTCTGTCTGCAGTTAGTTATATATAAAGAGGGATTAAGCTTGGTGACCGTGAAACAGTGCTCGATACGAATAGTAGAGCGGGTATAATGTGTGGTAGTCGGAAAAAAACAACTACAGATACATTCCTACAGACCTGTTTCGTGGTTGCCCACTCATCAGGGAAAAAATCCCTTGATAAGTGGGCAACCACGAAACAGGTCTGTAGGGATGTATCTGTAGTTGTTTTTTTCCGACTACCACACATTAAACCCCTGAAGAGTGAAGCGATTCACGAAACAGGCTTGTCGGGAAATGTAGTTACGTCCTTTTTTCCTCTCATAATATATATATATATATATATATATATATATATATATATATATATATTAGCGCATGCTCGCTAGTGTACTCTAGTTTGAGCACTCTGGCATGGCTTAGACGATACCACAAAGGTTGGATCGTTTGGGGTGACCATATTGGTTCTCCTCCATCCTAGCATTAGCACTGCACTGATGAGGCCCAGAAGGCCGAAACAGTACTGTCTGCAGTTAGATATAGCTCTTTGGCATACAAAGCTTTGCTTTCATGTCCAAATTGAGCACTCTAACTAGGATGAGTCATTGCTCTGCAATTGCGCATGCTCGCTAGTGTACTCTAGTTTGAGCACTCTGGCATGGCTTAGACGATACCACAAAGGTTGGATCGTTTGGGGTGACCATATTGGTTCTCCTCCATCCTAGCATTAGCACTGCACTGATGAGGCCCAGAAGGCCGAAACAGTACTGTCTGCAGTTAGTTATATATATAACTAACTGCAGACAGTACTGTTTCGGCCTTCTGGGCCTCATCAGTGCAGTGCTGTTTCGTAGACCAACAAAAGTTGATCCATTCATCAGTCAAACTCCATACACACTGAGGCATCGTGACGGTTAACTCTAACTCAGCAACGTAATCACATGACATTGTTTAAAAAATTCAAATCTTAAAAACCATGCACGCGCCAATAATAGCGTTAAGAATACTTGAGAATATATTTTCGCCGATGTCTACAATTGGATATTATTTCACTTCGCTTGTTTAAAGAGGCTTCATGTGGATAAGACAAGATAAAAAATTTCTCAGTGAGGCATAAATTGCAACGTTTTGTGGCATCGGAATATGCTCTAGCCCTAGCAATAATTTTCCATGAAATCGAATAGTCTTCCCTCTTCTCCTTAAGTTTCCACAGGTACTTGTTCAGCTCTGTGTCATTTCGCCGTCTCTCGTGGATTGCACGATATTTGCCTAAAACAACCTTAGAATTACCATCGACGCAAACAAGAGAATCATCAACTTTCTCGATGTAACGGTTGACCTGACTACCGGCAGATTCGTGGATGAGCAGTTTCGTAAGGCCTCTACCATACCTAGAAGTTATCTACTTAGGACTCATGCCAGATCTAAGAGGAAATTATTCCCATTTGTGACCACATTTAATCCAAATTTACCTGATGTAAGTCGCATCATTAAAAAACATCCGGTATTTTGGAATCCAATCCCAAGTTAAAAGAGCTTTTTCCTTCAAATTCCATCATAGCATCCTTTCGCAGATCTAAAAACCTTAAAGAATTGTTGGCGCCATCCCGTTTTTGGCCCTAACATTGAAAGCGAAGGGGTTGCTGAGGTCAAGGGATGTTTTAAATGTAATAGAACAAGATGCGATCTTTGTCGCAACTTCTTGGTTGAATCTAATTCCTTTTTAAGTTTTCAAACAGGCAAGAGTTACAAGATACGATCGAAACTTTCCTGTGATTCTAAGAACATAATTTATTTGGCTTCGTGCAAGAAATGTCGCCTACAATACATTGGTTCTACAACAAATGACTTTAGAGTTAGATTTCGCAACCACAAGTCTGCTATGGTCACTAAGCAAAAAACCTGTGAAGTAGCGGTACATTTCAACAAAACACCACATGATTTAAGCGATTTCTCATTCCAATGCATTGATCAAGTGCAGGCGGCAGTAAACAATTCAGGTAACATCGAGAAACTTCTAATTACCAAAGAAGCATATTGGAGCGCACAGTTGTTCTCTCTGGCACCCTTCGGCTTGAATAAGCGCTAGGAATTTCACTCCAAAGAAAGAATAAACTATAATTAATGCGGAGAATTTTTTCAAATTGGGCGGGCATCAAAGGTCCCAGTCTCAGCGTTGATTTGGAATTTTTTAGTACAATTCTCGCCTTTCAAGTCAACGCTGGTTCCTTAACATTTTCAGTGGATTCGATAATTTTTCCATTTCTTTTTATTGTGATAATTTTTCGCGTAGTAATTACTGTGTTTGTTTATATGTGTCATCACGCCCTATATAAATCTATATAAGGAATTTGTAAGTCATTGTATTACAACTGATGAAGGTCTCGGACCGAAACGTATTTTATTAAACTTTCTCAGACTTTTTATTTGAGTATATGTCTTTCTTAGCTCGAAGTTGTCCGCCCTCGTGTACTACAATATTTATATATATATATGTGTGTGTGCGTGTGTGTGTGTGTGTGTGTGTGTGTGAGTGTGTGTGTGTGTGTGTAGTCTCTTAGATACAACCAGTTGAGAAACGGTGTATCAGGCTTTTTAGCGCTTAAGTTGCCTGATTGAGTCTATAAGACTGATGACTACTAGCCACAAAATTGACAAGACAAACCATAACTCACAGAGTTTGAAGATGGGTGTTTCTCCAAAAGAGAATGGTATGCAGGCTTTTCAGATGATTGTGCCTTAAGTCCCTAGCAAACAATTCGTATGCTATTTAAAATGGAGGCATTTAAAAACTCTGCAGGGGCAGAGCTGAGGAATGACAAACTTTTTAGAATCCCTCGAGAGAATAATTCATTTTATGTTAATTTTGGCCTTGTTATGATGAGTATTACCTAACTCGGCAGGAACAATAGCTGGAAGAAATGCATAACGGTTCTATTACTTTCTTAAAGGGAAGATAGGTAGGTCTATATGTGTGATTTCAGTCTGAATTCTACTTTCTTACAATAGAGCCAATTTTTGATTCTTCTTTTTTCTTTTTTAGAGAGAGTAATTGATTTATGGGAAATGTGGATTTTAAATCAAGAGCTTTAGCATGTGGTTTTAGTCAGTTCCAATAACTGTGTCCAACAAAGAAACTGAGGGATGGGGTAAGCATCTTAGAATGTTCTGGCTAAAACTTGTTTTCCAATCCTGTCCTGTTCTGATTCTATTCAAGATGGGGTTTTAAAAAGTTTTGAAATTGTACAATTCACTTCATCAGCTAAAGAAACAAAATGGCTAGAACTTGCTTACAGGCTTCGGGTCCGATAAGTTACCGGAATTTACGGAAACAGGCCACTGGCCGAGTCAATGTCTTTATTACAAACATAACATAACATAACATTTATTCAGGAAGTCATGACACAAATACAAAATACTTCCTGAAAAGGGAAAATCGCGAGGTTAACCCTGTATAAAAACAATTTCCCCAACTAAAAAAAACACAAAAGATAAAACTTAATGGCTATAAATTCAATAAATATTCAAAAAATATTGAAATGAATTTTAAGTGTACTCTTAGAAATAGACAATTATTCGGCGTGTACAAAGTATCCTGGCGAGCCATTCCATTTCCCCACTATGCGAATGAAGAAGGAATATTTGTAACAATTACAAACCGCTCTTTTCGGGTAAAGTTTATAGTCGAGGTTAGCTCTTGTACGCTTATTTGCAAATACAAAGAAATGTGGGAAAGAGAGGTGATTGTGTTGTGTTCTTGGACATGCGCAGCTGAAACACTTTACTCTCATATTACTTCCCTTCACCCCAAATTAGCAAATTGCCAGGGAAAGCTGATGAAGTGCTGTGGGTAACCTCTTCGTCGCTTCATGCCAAGGAAACCGAGATAAGCTTGAGTACAGACGTTACTTTTAATTTTTACTTACAAAGCTGTCAGATCCGTATTCCTTTTGAAGGTGCTCGAAGAAAGCTCTCTCAAATAGTTGTTGTTTAAAACTCTATCACGATGAGATGAAATCATGTGTTACTGGAAAAATAATTAATTCGCTATTGACTTCCAAATCGAGACGTACGCGCCTTAATTTTTGTATAATAGCACAGATTACATTACGACTAAACTAGAAATAACCGAAAAATGCAGTCAACAAAGGTGAGTATGAATGCATAGGGTACATAATTTCGTGCAAGATAGAGTTTTATGAATAAAGGATAAACAGAGACATTCGAATCATTGAGACAGAAACCACCGCCATTTCGAAAGCACGCCTGCCTGAAGAACACTGCTCACGACAGCGAGAGTGATCACATCATGAGACAAGCCATGATACTTCATTCCAGTACTGCGTTGCCAGAACCATTTTCATGACTAGGTCATCAAGACGTGTTTACTTACATTCCTTTTAGCTTAGTACAGCTGCTGAAGATGTTGGGGGGGAGCTCCTTCAAATGGTTGTGGTTTAAAATCCTATCAATATGAAATAAGTAAGTATTGCAGAGAGTCAGTTCTGGAAAATAAAGCGAGTTAGCGAACAAAAAGGTTGTATATTCAATGCTTTTTTTACAGAGTTTTCATCCTGCCATGCAAGATATTTCTATCCAAATTTTAGCTATTGACGCCATATCTAATTCCTTCCAGCGTTTCATTATCATAACTATTCTGTGCGGTGTACTTTCATCTATAGACACAAAAAGCTATAAGATAATTTAAAATTCCCAACTGTGTGTATGTCGCATTACTTTCTCATAATATACCACGAGGTATTACGCTCGTTACTTGTCACTGTTTCCTGGTCTAAACCAGAAAATTTAATGGCTTGTGTGATGATCCACGTTATGCCCCTCGAAAGCGTTTTACACTTACGGCGGGTAAAAGTCCTTTTTCACTTGCTCTCGACTGAGAACTTGTAAAAAATCCATTTACGCTAAACATTAACATGTCGAATTAAAGTCCCGATACCTCGCTCCGACGATGGGCTAACGCTCGAAACGTCAGCTTTCATAATCGTAACGGTGGCCAATTTACTATTTCAACTTTGTTGATATATTCAAATTACTAAGTAATAAAGGCCTGATACTTACAGTACTTGTAAATAAATGCAATTACTGAACGCGTCTTCTGGCAAAAGCTCCAACTGGTTGTATTCAAGACTTCTGTAAAATTAATTACCACCAGATTGCTTTACTTCTTAGCAAAATATAAATCAAGTGAAAGCAGGGGAGCATAAAAATCTTGACAATACCTTACAAAAATGCAGTAAACAATAATGGCATGGATAAGTTCTTAGTCATAAATTCAGTTTTTGTTTTAATTTCGGTTGTATACCGCTATATGAACTTAAATGCAGCAATTTTTTTCGAACTTTACAGTGTGGCTTTCATTTTTAGTTGTGGGTACGCGAAGCGTAGAAACGACTATTAGAATGGGGCAGAATATGTAAATGTGTCACTCACTCAGATGTAAACGAATCAATATGTCGACGGTAGACCAATAGGCCATTGCAGAAACGTGAGAGGACTGGGACGAGTTCCTTATATTGATTACATTGAAAATCTAAACATTTCAACTGAAATGTTACTGAATGAAAAGCTACCCAGCCAAGTTTGAGAGTTTTCAGCGGAAAAGTGTCCAAATTGGAGCCTTGCAAAAGTTGCAAAAATTCCATACAAACCCTTAAAAAATTTTTTGCCCTGTCTACTACCTTATCCATACAAACTCTCTATTTTAGGTGATATTTGAAATTCAGTCATTTTGCCATTTTCCTTCTCTAAATACTTCTATTCTTGCTTAACACTCAAATTTAGTTGATCTTTCATTTGAATATCTTAGTTTTTCAAACAAACGGAAAATAACCACACTCTTTTCCAGTCCTCTCACGTTTCTGCAATGGCCTATTGATAGCGACCTTTCGAAATTGTACGGGAACGCCTCTATCACATATCCGACGTAATACTGCGACGTTAAAATTTAACTCGACGTTTCTTCGAAGGAGTTTCAATTTTAATTAAAATACTCATCGCAGTTAGCATATGTGTAACCGAGTCGAAGGTCTTTGAAAGACTGAAGATGTAACTATGAGTGAAGACGCCTAATGCAATCGCTTTCCCGCGATCATCTTATGCCATCATTTGCATTATTGTGGAATATTCCTCGCCGTTCCCGAGTATATTTTGTTTTTAACAAAGCGTCCAGCCACAATCGTTCTTAAAGACAATTTCAAGCCTTCATTCTTCTCACTGGGAGCCGAAGACGCTTAATGCAATCACTTTTCCGCGATCATCTTTCGCCATGATATGCATTATTGTGGAATATTCCTCGCCGTTCCCGGGTATATTTTGTTTTTAACAACGCGTCCAGGCCACAATCGTACTTAAAAACAATTTCATGCCTTCATTCTTCTCACCGCGAGCCGTCAGTATTTATATCGTGATATATCGCTAAAATGAGTAACCGGCGAATTTTTACAGGGGAAATCGAAGTGCTGTTTTCGTGACTGGCCAATTGTTTACTTTTCTGATGGTTTTTACCTCTCATCTGTTTGGTGACTACGCAAACTTTAATTGTGAAAATCACTGTGTGTACACCCCTGAACGTTAAAAATATATCAAGTAGAAGGTACACTTTTGGTCTAAGTCCACATTTTTGTAAAACAAAATGAAAATATACACATGTCGGTTTAAAAGGTGAAGAGTTCGTACCACATACAAAAGCTATCTTCTTTTTTCAATACTGACATCTCGCGCGCGAAATGAGAATACTAAACGATGGTTTGAAATTCTATTTGAGAACGATTTTGGCCGCTTTATTAAAAACCGAACTCAGTGACCACTTTTTTAAAAACAAAATATGCGAGGAAACGGGCAAGGAATATTCCGAAATAGTGCAAAAGATCATGAAAGTGATTGCTAAAAGGCGATTGCGTGACACTCGGTGAGTTGTAAGATGACGTATGTTATCATGTATCAGACGAAATAACAGTTTTCAAAATGTTCAGTCTGTATTCTGTACCCAATCTGAAGTCTGCAGTCTGTATTTTGTACCTAGTCTGCATTTCGTACCCGGTTTTCAGTCTCTTTTTGTACTGACCGATAGCTAAAATGTGAATTCTGGCCATTTATCCAACATCACCCCAGCAATTCAAAGCAATACCATGTAGTTTCAACTGTATCCTGGAGTTACCCCATTGGAATTTAATTGTCTTCAAAACTCATTCAATAGCAATGTATCCCCGACTTATTCGCAGTTTCCTTTGATTAGTTATAAGAAGTATAAATACATACTTTAGGTGGAGAAAATAATATGTTAAGGGGTCCTCCTTACAGTGCAATTAGCGCTGCATTGCATTTTAGAAACCTCCACGGCAACTCCTTTAGCTCACTGTTTTCTAAACGCCTAGTAAATAAAATAAAATGATTCTCCATATAAAATCTACGAGACAATTAGGGCGGGGATTCAGGGTTCTCTAAGTCTTCCTGCGGTCACGTATTGCCTAACAATGGGACAAAATGCACAGATATGCGATTGCCTTCTTTAAAAGGAAGCGCCCTAAAATTTATTAAAAGTCACAGTAAACGATCGGAGCAAAAACAGTACGCAACCAAAATACCTTGCTATCGTCGACTTTTACATCGACGCATTCCGCTTCTTTGCGGTTTTGAGTATGCGCCGTAAGCTAATAGATAGACATAGATAGACGTTTATAGACGTTTATTAAAAGATACCTTAATAGCAGCTGGAAGCTGAATTGCAAAGGTGTACAAATTATGTAGGAGAACTATACAATAAAATCAAACCCAAAAGGGAACTAATTTACATATACAATTATAATTAATGTTAGTTAAAATGTCTTGCGCTTGCTGGAATGAAAGTATATCTGAACCGATTTGTTTTAAAGGAAACTCTAACTGGTCTGCGTCGTCGTAATTCCATAAGTTGATTTCGGTTATCGAAAGGCAGTAAGTGGTATAAACAATCCAAAAGATTGGAGACAATGTTGTTAAAGAATTTTAAGCAAAGGTCTTCTCTCCGATCCCTTAGGGTTTTCAACCCTGCCATCTGAAGCACTTCTCTATAGTGATTATCACAACCGTATATAATTTTCAAGGCTCTCTTTTGGACACGCTCTAAACTTAAGCTCAAATAATTGGGGAGACTATAATGGTAGACCTGACATTCATAAAGTAAGATAGATTGAATACACGAAACGTAAAAATTTGCTAATTCTGGTGATGGTACCTTAGCTCGCTTTAACTGGGTTAAAAAGTAAAGGCGCTTAGCGGCCTTTTTAACCGTCTCAGTAACGTGAGTGTTCCACCTGAGGTTGTCTTGAAAATACACACCCAGTAATTTCACGACACTAACGGTACTAACCTTAGAGCCATTAATTTCTGTAAGATCGTATGAAGTAGGGGAGCGCACAAAGGAAACTCTTAGCTCATTACATTTTTTTGGGTGGAGTTGAAACGAGTTGAATGTTGACCAGCAAGCTACTTCGTTTATGATAGACTGAGCATTGCTAGGGCCACCCTTGTTTATGATAATAATAATAATAATGATAATAATAATAATAATAATAATAATAATAATAAGGTTCTTTATTAAGAATTATTGTGCAAACAGACGTGCAACAATTAACATGAATAGAATGAATAATGAAAAAGAAAAGGTATTAATTACTATTGAAAAGACATCTATTGATAAAAACTGATTTAAAACGGCTTGTCTGAACCTTAGGCAAAATATAATTATGCGACCTAGTTCTCAACTGCCGTGTTCTCTGGGGAGGTAAGAGATCGCTCAACGCAGTGTTGGTGGAAGAGATCCTTTGCCATAATTTCTTATCTCTATTACAACGGATATCCAAGATACTGTGTTGCTTTAAGCAGTAACCCAGCTTATAACACCTGGCAAAGAGCTTATCAATTCTACTTAAATATTTACTATAAAAAGCACACCCCCAGACCTCAATAGCATATGTAAAAACCGAAAGAATCAAACTTTGATAAATTAAGTCCAAATTCTCAATAGGGTAGCCATAATATTTACATATTTCATGATTTCATACACTGTCGTATCATCTATATTTTTTATACAATCACTGGCTGTTGGAACTTTCAAATCGTTTATCATAACCAAGAATAGCCACGGTCCCAATTTTGTTCCCTGCGGTACTCCTGCTCGGACCGATCCCCACTCTGAGAGACAATCATGTGCAAGTTTGACCCTTTGTTTCCTATCTTTAAGAAAGGCTATTATCCAATTAATGATGTAAGGGTTGATGTTGTAGGTCGAGAGTTTCGATAGCAAGAGGCTGGGATCTATCAGATCGAAGACTTTTCTATAGTGGATGCAAAGATCTGCACGGTATTGCCCGTTCCGTCTGTTGCTTGCGCCCAATTGTGCATCGGATTTATCAATGTGTGCGCAGTGGACGATCCTGGACTACACCCAAATTGGTCGGGTCCCAAACGTTTCAGAACTGCTGGTTTCACATGATCATGGACGACGTAGTGCTCGGCAATTTTTGATAACGTTGGTGTCAAGGAAATAGGTCTCAAGTCTTCGCCGCATCCTCAACTATCTTTGTTTTGGGAAGAGGTGTTTGGGAAGAGGTGTTTGGGAAGAGGGGTGATGTTTGTACATTTCCAAGTGTCCGGTAAAGTCCCTTGACTAATAGAGGAATTGATGATACAACGAACGGGCTGAGCGAGCTCAGGAGCGAAGTCACGCAAGACCCAGTCTGGAATATTATCTGGGCCCCGGCATTGGAGGAGATGACCGCACTAAGGCATTTGAAGGTAGTTTCCAGTGAAATAATGGGAGTTTTAAAACCTTCAGTGCTCACTATGTAAGCACGTGGCAAGTAGATTCAGAGTTGCCTTCATTCGTTTATTAAAGAAAGATACGTTAAGACTACGAAGAGGCTCCAAGTATCTTTACGTGGTGTCACAAGGGGGATGATGAAGTAGGCGAACAGATTCTATGGTGATTTAGCTCGTTACACTAGTAAAAGTGGAGGAGCAATCGACCCGACCGATCGTAAAAGCCACAATGACAACCGTGTTTTTTAAAAAAAAAGTCCTGCCATGGATTGGAGTACACACGGCAACTTATACAGCCAATTCAAGATGTGGAGCAAAAGTGTGAATTTTCAATTTGAAAGTTTGGCCATCCTATTCTTTAAAGAAGATAATTCATAATTTTTTTGTTGGTTTCTTTTTTTTATATGGTTTTGTTCAGCTCAATTGTGTTTATTTCTTTCTTTTACTATATAATAATACAAAGTAATGATATGGGACCTTGAAAGTATAGTATTTGGGTCAAAACTAAAAAAACAACCACTTTTTGTAAATTCTTTTCCAAAATTCCTATTAAAAAATTTATCTGGTGGAGTTAAAAAAGGAACATTGACACATAGATTGGCAAAAATATCCCCCCCCCCCCCCCCACAAATAGCAAAAAGTGTATAAAAGATACTCACAATAAGAAAACCTTTTGTGGCAGTAACTGCAGAGAGTCAGAGGTCAGCAAACTCATAGAGCAGTTGGCCATTACAATGGGTATATTCCTTTCCTGATAACAATGACACTGATCTGGGCATCCTTATAAAAAGAGAGAAATATATATAATCAGCAGGAAATATCCTTCTTGATACCAGAGAAGAAATTAAGAGAAAAGCAAACCGGGATAAAATTATAGCAGATTTCTCATGCAAAACCGATCTTTGCGCTCGACAAAGTTCCAAGTGAAATCCACTGACATAAAATTCTGTAATTCCATAAATAAAGATATCTACATTTAACTGGCACTTACCAAAATTCAACTTCTCGGTACTGTCTGCCCATGATACCATTGTGATTATTACTGCCGCTACAGACACATAACCGAAATTATGAATATTGGTTATTAATGTTATCATTTTTAAATTCGAAAACAACAGCAACAAAAAAAAAACAGAAGTAAAATAAAGCAGCGACAAGAACATATCAAAGATAACAAAAAATAACAAAAAGCAAATAGATATATTGAATTCTCATATCTATAGACCTAAAATCGACTAAATCGATCTCCATGACACCTACGGACCATCTAAAAGATTATAATCAAGGAATTTAGACACGAATTATGAAAATATTATTTTTGATGGGGGACAAACCTTGCTGTAGCACTTTTTTCTCCCTTTCGTTATCGACTGTTTGTTTATCATGTAATTAGAGAGGCCATAAAGCAGTGCTCTACAATTATCCAATTTAGAAGAGACATGGTCAGGAATCGAACTTCCAGCAGTGTTTTCACTTCAGTGCTTCCTGATTTTACTAGTGTTCCTTGGGTGATTATGAGAGACCTTGCATCGAATTTCATATGCTGATCGATTCACACACCAGGGTTTCCTCGGACTTCCTCAGGTAATTACATAGTTTACATAAACCAAAAAGGGATTATTTTAGTGCTCCTAACAAAATACGAGGGATGGAATCCTTCACAGGTCTTAATTAATTACATGCCTTTAGGACAAATGAAATGGTGTTCAGTTTTAAGAATAGTTACATACAAAGCCAAAGAATAACAACGCATATGTTGCCGCTGGATAACATTGCTCCGTTCGACCTCTGGGCCTAGGGGAAAAAGTGATAAATTTATATCGATAAAATTTCTCATCGGCGAGTTTTCAATTTTTTAACTTGTTGTATACTCGTGTTTTCATAACTTAGGGCTTCTTTTGCTTTTTCAGTTGTTTCAGAAGGTATCGAGGATTTCAATCGTAATTTATTTATTCATTACATCAAGGATCTCTTGACAAATCTTATCTGTCCACTACATCGAAGGTCTCTTAGATTACTTTGCAGTCAACCCTTTTTAACTAGTAACAAACTAACTGGAGTACCAACCGTTCAAGTGGCTTGAACCATCTGTTAAACCTGACCGTGCACACGCTAAAAAACCTATGCCATCCCGAGTTAGGTATACCTGATTAACTGCTGTACGTTAGCACAAAAAGTTGAGAGAGTTTTGCATGCATGCAGTGAAGCGTCCGTTAGCTATATGTTGGCTTTTATTAGTACAAAGAAAAAGCAATAGGGTAAGTTTTTCCATGCACACTCACACCTCTTTGATGGGCCTGGGGTTGGTCGGTTCTTGAAAGTTATTTCCAGTTGACGAAAGCCCGAGATGAAACTGTATACAAATGATATAATCAAATAGTGTAGAGATTTAGCCGCTAAGTTAAACAATGAGAACATCATAATTATATTTCTTGGGTATAGATTTTTTTCCCTTTTATTCTGTTTCTAATCAAAATATGTGCTAAAAATTTAAAGTTAATCATAACTCGAAGGGGAATATATCGCGGAAAAAGTTTTCCAGTTTGAAGTAAATATAAGGAGACCCTATAATCTGTAATTCTCTAAAAGCAGGATCAACATGAGCTTCACAAGGACTTTGGGTAATAATTCTACTACAAGTGATTTTGTTCTGTTTTTTGTTTTTGTTGTTGTTGTTGTTTTTTTTTTTTTCTTAAACAAGATGATTTTTTGAAGCTAATGAAGGAACGCTATAATCAAAGTACACGATACTCAATGCCAGGATAAAATAAGCTACGATAAACGGTTCGCTGCGAAGTAATACATGACAAAAAAGGAGAATGAGATGTCATTACAATCATTTAGAAATTTCCCTTTCAAAACACGTGTGACAGTGACCTCTCACGCGAAAACGTTCCTCAGGAATGAACGCACGGCCAGTGAAAGCACGGCAAGCGAACGGATGAGAAACGGATAGCTAAGCCGTTTGAAACGGAACGGCCAAACAGATGCACGGATGAAGAAAATATTCTCACGAATGAAGTCAAACGGAAACACGGTTGAAAAAACTATTCGCACGGATGAAATCAAACGGATAAACGGATGAAGAAAATTCTTGCACGGATAAAGTGAAATGGACACACGGCTGACAAAAATTTTTGAACGGGTGTAGTCAAACGGATACACGGCTGACAAAATATAATTGCACGGATGCAGTCGAGTGGATGAACTGATAAAAATTTTTGAACGGATGTGGTTGAACGAACGGACGAATGAATAAAAATTTAATAATTAATTTTGAACCGCTGCGGTCGATCGGCCAGACGACCGAAGATAATAATCGTAATCGTAATACTCTTATTCTGGAACAAGCGACTTTGCAGCTTTATAAGAACGAACAGCTCGATCATTTTTTAATAAAGGACAACTGATTGATTCGAAAATCCTGATCTGCGTTGTAATTCATAGTTTCAAGAGTAATTTTTTTATTGCCTTTGCCGCGGAGAAACGACAGCTGTCTGTGCGCTAGTATCTCAGAACATCTAACCACAAAACAACAATAAGCCTAAAAGCAAAAGACGCGATATTAAGATATATAAAATGTCAAAATTATATACTAATCCACGCTAGAGATGTAACTCCTAATTCCACGTTTACAGTCAAGACAACAAGCGTACCCTCAGATCGTTCCAGCAACTA
Source organism: Stylophora pistillata (assembly GCF_964205215.1). Classification (NCBI taxonomy): domain Eukaryota; kingdom Metazoa; phylum Cnidaria; class Anthozoa; order Scleractinia; family Pocilloporidae; genus Stylophora; species Stylophora pistillata. The sequence goes on from NC_142529.1 coordinate 11,774,064, forward strand.
GTGTTAAAATCACATCGACATTCCTGTACGCGTAATAAGCAATGAAGATACAACGAGAACTTCTCTGTATTTGGTCAGATTGAAAATCTTAGAGTAGGTTATATTTCTTAGAAGACATTTCCATCAAATTCAGGGAAACTGAACTGGTAGAAATTTTGTATTATTTTGCCTTGCGTGTGAATTCACGCATCATTACGCATGCAAGAATGCAAAGAGTGTCTCCTGCTGTCTGCGTCAAAGTAAACATTTTTCAAGATTTCTCTAAATTTTTAATTTTGTCGTACTTAGTTTACAAAATTTACGCAAAAGCTTACAAAAAGTGACTCCTGCTCGAGCGACCAAGTTGCGAACGGCTAGAGTGAATTAATCATGACTTTTTTGAACGGATAATACGACCGTTTGAACGGAAGCAAATTTTTTTCGCACGGATAGCCCGAGCCGTTCGAACGGAAGCATATTTTTTTCGCACGGATAGCCCGAGCCGTTCGAACGGAAGCAAATTTTTTTCGCACGGATAGCCCGACCCCTTCGAACGGATGCAAATTTTTTCGCATGGATAGCCCGAGCCGTTTGAACGGATGCAATTTTTTTTCGCACGGATAGCCCGAGCCGTTCAAACGGATGCCCAATCCGTTCGCACGGCATACACATGGCATCCGTGCGTAAAGGGAAAACCGTTCGGAAGTGAATATATAGAGTTTGAACTTTTTCGGGCGGCTTAGCGTAAGCGTACACGCATATGTCTCTTTTTTTTCGGCTTCATAAGATACGTTTGTTCCAATTTCTTCTCAGATTAAGAGACTGAGTCTATCTTTTTCACCATCCGGATTATAAACTTTGTGTTTAGTTTCTTTTTAACGCTCTTTGGCTGTGAAAACGTGACTTGGATTTGATCGTTGCAATTTTACTTGCCTTAAATGTTCTCCCTTGAAAATGGCAGGACAATATGTTTCACCTACCAGCCACTCAGCTACTTCTGGTGTTAATGCAGTTTGCTCGGTAAAATGAATTTTTCTACCAAATCAACAGTTCTTTTGTTTTATCTAAACAACAGGTCCCATCCAAATGAGTACGTTTCTCACCATCTAAGAAAAAAGAAAGGACGTAATTTAACTTACAGAAGCTGTAATCTTCCACTTCTGCTTTTTGCAAACACAGAGAACCAAGAACCACACCAAGACAGCTGCTTATCATCAGGCAACTGAAAGTATAAACAAACGCACATTAGTTATTATATTTTTTCAGAATCTCAAACAGCCTGTGCTCTCTCGCCTTTCTTTTAAGATTGTGATAATTCAGCAACCGAACGGTGTAATTAAAGAAGTGTTTTTTGTTCGACATCGGCATGAACTAGCTACTTAGATTTATTAATTGTAAATTTAGACATGCACTAAAGTTTTAGGAGACGCATGATTTTGATGTTTTGCAATAAACTCAAGTGCTGTAGCAAGTGCAAATTTCGTATTGTATGGTAGCCTTAAAAAAGTGTTCTAGATCTTTACTCTTCTGTCTGTTATAACTGGGCGCTTAATATATAGATCAGTTGTGTCCACTGATTAATTATTTAAGTAGACTTGCCACATTATATGAGCAGAGCAGCTTGTGTTGACTACACTGATTCGCAAACCGTTCAGGGTAATTTAAAAGTGTCTTTTCTTCGATGGCGGCATGAGGCATCTTTTAAAGTTAAGAGAAATGGCATAAAGCAAGGAAAAGGGAATACCTGCTGAGAATACCCTTTTCTTATTTCAGGCTTTAGGCTGCGCGAGGCTTTTTATAAATCGAATATTTTCAGCTGACGAATAAGCCACTTAGGTAATATGTTTTCATCCGAAATATGAAGTTCCTCAAGTAATATATCAAAAACGAGTGCGAGTGTTTCCATGATTAGGGGTTCCAAACACCGAGAAACAGATGGAAGCACGAAGCCGCGGCCGGGCATTGGCTTTGAAGATGTAAACTGATTCGTCACCATGGAGATTGGAAAATTGCCTACACTGTGTGCCTGCTGATAGTTACTGTTCGCTACGGTTCATTTGTTAGTTGTCTCCTTTGCGGCCCCATTTTCGCCATTTTTTCGCAGTTATGCGGTTTTTCGGTGAGCAGAGATCGTCCCTTAGATAAACTCTCTCGCAAATCCTGCGCTCCATTTTTATAAAAACAAACGTTATAGACAATTTGTTCTTCAGGTGTTTCGATTCTTGACAACCAAGGAAATGGAGCCATAAGATGACGTAGGACGTCCTGCTACGCGGCACCGGCTTTCCACTTCGTCCTTTGGTGTTGCCGAAGAGCACAAAAGCCTCTAAACCCTTAGACGCTCGCTTTCCTGTACGGAAGGGACATGTAGACGAGAAAACTCAGGGTTAAGCGGGAGTGTCACACGTCACACCGATAGAAACAAGAATGTCATTGCCATGTTTTTGAGAAGGTACGAAGGTTCATGATGCTTTACAACACTTCCCCCCAACCATCACAGTGCAAACGATTGAACATACTTCCAGGAAAAAGCTAGTGAAGAGAAATAGCAAGTTATTGGACGATAACAGCCGCGGTAGAGGGTTCATTTCGCAGGAAGAATATGAGATCAAAGTCACCGAATAGGAAGATCGTGTCTGTTGTGCAGATAAGCAGTGGTAAAAACAAAGCAAAAGCTGATTCTCAACGACGTAATTCAGTGCCGTAGGTTCTGTTGATTCGAAGAGTTGAAACAGAAACATTTGTAAAACTAAAACAGCAGTTGATTGGGAAGTCAGGTTGTTGTTTTTTTTTTAAATTTTGTCTTTCGGAGGAACTGACTTCATCTGTAAATAATTTCTCCGACGTGAACAATCAATCACGGTCGCTCTTAAAAGAAACACTGCACCAATAAAATGGATATTTATGGAAGAAGTCCGTTTGTATGTTGTGCGGCTAGAGGAAACCAAAGATGAGAAGGCAAAATAAACGTCAAAGTGGATGTTGTATCCATTAGATATCTATGCCTGAGAGACGAATCGTTGATTTAGTTTCGACTAAGCCAATGATAACTTTGATTAATTTTGCATTTTCGATTTATACTTGTGACTTTTATTTTTAATTAATAGCTCAATTCTCACCCTTGATGAGTTATATCGGTGGTAGACACGGCTAAAAAAATTGAAGATACAGCTAAAAACAGGCTAGCTTACATGCAATCCTTTAAGGAGAGAGGAAATAAATGGAACTCTCCTCAAAACCACTCAGCATGCACTTATGAATTCTGAATTTCAATTTAGACATTTCAATGATTGCCTAACATATTTATTGTTCGGTTTTGAAGCTACCCAGCTGTCGGGAATGTTAAGAGCAGATCCGTGCAAGGATCAAACAAAATCGCAAATCTTCGGCAAAGCTGAACAAAATCAAAATCACTCGTCTTTTGCATGTAGTATTTATATGAATGCCATGCAGTTTTTCCCTTGAAATATTTGTCAATTCCTGTGAAAAACGATGGAAGCCGTTCTCAACTTGGGGACAATTTAATTTGGTAATATCAACTAAGTTGAAATTATGAATTGGCCACCGTGAAGAGTTTAAAAGCTGACGTTTCGAGCGTTAGCCCTTCGTCAGAGCGAATGGAGGAATTGTGGGTTGTGTGCGGGTTTTATGCAGAGAGCGGGAGCTACGATATTGTTGGGAACATGGTGACGGGAAAATCACGAAGAAATTAGCAGAATGAAAAGCGTTCTTTGATACCTATGGGGTTAAGAGTGCCGATTTGAAATACAATATTTCCTGAAAATTTTGAAGGAAACCGTAAAAGGGCTGACAATAAAGCCAAGTAGTTCAAGCATGTGTTCCCATGCAGTTTATCGTGAATCCGTTTTGAGACTATATGCAAATTACGTCTTGCTTGCAAAGCAACGCAAAATTTGCATATCAGGCTGTGTAGTAACAGGCTGAGCAGTAATTGGTAGATAAGGTCTTTTTGCCATATGTCTCTTTTCTTTTGATTTTGACGACCGTTGTTCCGAAGTTTTCAATCAAATCATGATCAGTTCAAAACAGAAAAGAGGTTTCGATGGTTTTAATTGACAGAACTACCGTGCGTAATTTGTATAGCGCGGCAATATAGTATGATATATTTACGAACATGCCTGCCGACCATACTTCCGAAAGAGCAAAAAACTTCCATCATTTCCCCAAGAGCAGGAATACGCAAAGCTTTGTCTTTCTTATTAGAGTATTTATTTAGTTAACGTGTCAAATAAACATGCACTAATGAGGTTGATTTAATTACATAAAATTGAGGGGTACGATTCTTCAAAAGTAAGATAAATTCTTGGTAAAATAGTTTATTAGCGATCTAAAGAGAAATCTGCTACCCCAAAGTAACGCATTATGGACAGAGACCGCATACTTCCTTTCCCCCCACACCATGACGTTTTCAGGAGCAGCCGTTTTGATCTAGCTGCAACCTAAAGGACAGTTCATGTCAAACTTACGAAAACCGCAGAATGGAGAAAACGGAAAAAAAGAAAAACTTTGGACTCTTACGAACAGCTAAGAATATATAATATTTGAGTAAGGTGACTATATTTACTTTGCTATTTGCATCGGAGTCGTGTTAATTTTCATTATATCAGTGTCTTGATGGTCAGATGTACACAACAGGATGGCGTGATTGTATGTCTTTCTTCACGATTTTCAAAAAAATTGTTAAAAATCTCCAATTCATTTCCCCAAACTAAACTTTACATATTTTGAAAGATCATAAACTCTTATATTGTAATTCGTAATCTTACGAAATTCTGATCGAAGGAAAATGCTCAAAATTATCGTTGTTGTTCGCCTACTGTTTTTATGCAACACGGAAGAGCCAGAGGCCTTTGACTTCTCTTGAATACTGGGATTAATCTAATCTCTATGAAATGACGATGTTTAAACTATGAAAAGTTGTACAACAACTCAGAACTATGATGGCTTTCTCTAGCGCAGTTGTTTTGATGCGCGAGTCGAGTGAATCATGACCTATTTTAAACCTGTTCGGTGTCACCAAATCGATCCCGGGACTGAAAACGAAACTTTTTCGTTTTTCGGAAACAAATAACTTTTTCAAGGAGAAAACTACACTGCAATTGTATACTTTCTAAAGTCGGCTTCTTGAATGCAAAAGAACAGCGAATTTTAGTTTTTTTAACTTTGCCCTGCAATGTTTGATTTTTGCTCAGATTTGCAGTCTTAAATTGTCGAGTTTGATTACCAGATCGCAGCTGATCAAACTCCCTGCACTTCATTCCTCGCCTGGCTCCTTGTCCCACTAACTATCACAGTGCAAACGATTGAATATACACCCAGAAAGAAGCTAGTGAGGAAGAATAGTTAGTTACTGGGACGATAACAGCCTTCAAATATGAGATCAAAGTCACTGAATAGAAACATCGCATCTGTCGTGCAGTTAAGTGGTGGTGAAAGTAGAGCAGAAGCGACGTAATTCAGCGCCACGAGTTCTGCTTAAGGCCAGAAGCTGAGGGCGGTACTCAAGACAGAGGAAACAGTTTTTCCCATTACGGACTGTACTAGGCTGGTAAA